>NC_052088.1:30432834-30657834 GCF_015852505.1 Tachyglossus aculeatus | reverse complement strand
TGTGTTTCTCATTTTCTTTCAGCCTCTGTCAATCAATCTGTAGTATTTATTGAGGACTTACTGTGCACAGCACACTCTACTAAGTGCTTGGGAGTAGTGCAGAAGACTGTACTAAGCGCATGGGAGAGGACGATATAACATCATTGGCAGGCACTTTCACTGTCCACAGTGAGCTTAAAGTCTAGAGGGGGAGACAGACAATATAAATAAGTAAATTGCAGATATGGACAAAAGCGACGTGGGGCTGAATGTGGGGTGAATAAACGTTTCAAATCCAAGTGCAAGGGTGACAGAGAAGGGCGTGGGAGAAGTGGAAATGAGGACTTAGGGAAGGCCTCTGTCTGTGTTGTTTTCAGACAGTAAGTTTTCTCTTTATGGCTTCATTTCTGCAACCCCATTGAATACTTGTAGACAATTAGGAGATAAATCAAAGACAATCGGTTTCAGCTGAAAAATGGAATAACTGATGGAATATTGGAATTTTTAGAGCCCAATACTTTATGCTATTTATAAGCATCGGATAGTTAATAAAAACTTGTTCTACTGCAGCTAGACAAATAAAAAAAAAAGCCCTTGGAATAAAATGTCTTTCCATCAAACTTCACGTCTAAGTCAATTTGGAAAGTGAATATGAGCAAATTCCCGTAATATAAACTGGATGAGTGATTGAGCTGACACCAATTCCTTAAATTTGGGTTGAAAAAATGTTCTCCTCATCTGTCCTCTTGGGCTTTCTTTAGTTATTGCGTATCATCTGTCTATCAACTAGAGCATCTTGCATTATTAAAATTGAGTTGGTGGCATTCTCTGTACCTCATGGTATAGCTGAGGAGCCTGAGTTACACAAAGATAAAGGGATGTGAAAACTGGGACCGTTGGTGAGGGAGAGGCTGATGTAGTATGTTCAAGACACTGTGCTAAACCCTGACATAAAAACAGGGTAGAGTCAGACAAAGGCTTACAATCTATGAGGAATGACAGACACGAAGAACAAGAAAGGTGTTTGATAGATGACACCAAACCTGGAGAAGATACTTCTGGCTAGGATTGACAATTCCCTTGAGGTCTCAGAGAAACACCGTAGAAGCTTAATGACATCGCTTGTCTTATTTCAGGCTGTTGAGCCATCTCGGACCCATAGCGAAGCCATGGACCCATCTCTCCCAGAACGCCCCACCTCCCTCAGCAATCATTGTGGTAGTGAATCTATACAGTTTCCTTGGTAAAAATACAAAAGTCATTTACCATTGCCTCCTTCCGCGCACTCAACTCGAGTCTCCACCCTACACTCTCTTCTGTGCCGCTGCTGCCTAGCTGGGCTGAGACCGAAGGTGGAAAGGATAGGAGCATCACCCTTTTTTTTAATGATATATGTTAAGCTCTTACTATGTTCCAGGCACTGTACTAAACACTGGGGTAGATCCAAATTAATCAGATTGGACACAGTCCATGTCCCACATGGGACTCACAGTCTTAATCCCCGTTTTACAGATGTGGTAAATGACACACAGAAAAGTGAACTGGCTTGCCCAAGATCTTTCCTGTATATATGTATATATGTTTGTACATATTTATTACTCTATTTATTTATTTATTTATTTTACTTGTACATATCTATTCTGTTTATTTTATTTTGTTAGTATGTTTGGTTTTTGTTCTCTGTCTCCCCCTTTGAGACTGTGAGCCCACTGTTGGGTAGGGACTGTCTCTATATGTTGCCAACTTGTACTTCCCAAGCGCTTAGTACAGTGCTCTGCACACAGTAAGTGCTCAATAAATACGATTGATTGATTGATTGATTCAGTAGGCCAGTGGTGAAGTCGGGATTAGAATCCAGGTCTGACTCCCCCCCGCCTTACCTCCTTCCCCTCCCCACAGCACCTGTATATATGTATACGTATTTATTGTTTGTACGTATTTATTACTCTATTTATTTTATTTGTACATATTTATTCTATTTATTTTATTTTGTTAAGATGTTTTGTTTTGTTGTCTGTCTCCCCCTTCTAGACTGTGAGCCCGCTGTTGGGTAGGGACCATCTCTATATGTTGCCAACTTGTACTTCCCAAGAGCTTAGTAAAGTGCTCTGCACACAGTAAGTGCTCAATAAATATGATTGAATGAATTAATGAATTCCAAGCCCATGCTCTAACTGCTATACCAAACTGCATCTGTTGTCACCTTGAATAATTCTTGTCACCTTTGATGCCGCAAAATCATTTTTTCTACACCAAATCCACCCATGCCATGCCTTGTATCTAGAACAGACGTGAGAGAATGTCCCCTAATTTTTCCATTGTGTTTTATGCAAATTGCCTTCTGAAAACAGGTATTTTAGCAGAACTGACTGTAAGATGGAAGCTTTTAGTGATAATGTAAAAGGATAAAATGGGTCCATAACAGATATAATTCCAAAATTATTTGTAGTTTTTGTTACTTGAAGCTTCAGAGAAAAGCAGATTTTTTTAATTGAAATATTTACTTTACCAAGAGTCACAGGAAAAAGTTAAATATTCCATCTACTTTCTGAATGGTTTTAGGGTCTGGTGAAAGCAAGCATACTAAAAAGGAAAGGGAAACTGTGTTTAGAAACTCAATAACTAAGTAATTCTCTCCATGGTACTACTATAAGATTGGACTTATAAGACTATTACTACAGACTGGACACTCCCTAAGTCAATATGATTTTTTTCCTTAATAATTATGTGTTCCTTCTCACAACTAGAAAAGAGAAATGATTCCGGTTTAGCTGTTGCACTGAGGAGACACCACTGGGTTTTAGTTACTTAAGCTCGTACGCAAAAAATAGCAATTTATGTCTGCATTCCCATTCAGTATCTGACACAGGTGCTTGAAGGACTATCATAAAAGAGAAAGCAATGAATCTCATTTAACATGGGGTTCATGTAATCTCTTTCTCGTTTGCTTCAACCCAAGTGGAGGTTATTTCAAAGATGACCAGGTCTCTTTTCTTGGATGTTCTCACAGACTGACTTTAGCATTTATCATTCATCGGATGAATGGAATCTAAGACACATCTCCAATTCTGACCGAAGATTGCTGATGATTTTGCTGTTTTCTACAAAATAAGGGGGTAAAAGTGCTTTTCATCCCCCTTGTAAAAAGTTCATCAATTGTATTTATCAATTGTATTTATTGAGCACTTACTGTGTGCAGAGCACTGTACTAAGCGCTTGTTCTCATCAGCCAGTCAGTCGATCGTATTTACTGAGCGCTTACTGCGTGAAGAGCACTGTACTAAGTGTTTTGGAGAGTACAATAGAACAAAAACATTCCCTGCCCACAACGAGCTTCCAGTTTCTAGGGGAAATGCTCTCTCTGCAGTGAGGGATGGAGACTGGGTCTCATCTGACCACCTTATACTTAGTGTTTGGCACAGAGTAAGAGTTTATTCAATCCCGCTAGATAAACCACCCTGAATGATAATAATAATAACAATAATAATGGTATTTGTTAAGCGCTTACTATGTGCCAAGCACCGTTCTAAGTTCTGGGGTAGATACAAGGTAATCAGGTTGTCCCATGTTGGGCTCACAGTCTTAATCCCCATTTTACAGATAAGGTACTGAGGCCCGCAGACGTTAAGGGACTTGACCAAAGTCACACAGCTGTGTGACTAAGTGGCAGAGCTGGGATTAGAACCCATGACCTCTGACTCCCAAGCCTGGGATCTTTTCAAACAATCAATCAATCGTATTTATTGAGCGCTTACTGTGTGCAGAGCACTGTACTAAGTGCTTGGGAAGTGCAAGTTGGCAACATATAGAGACAGTCCCTACCCAACAGTGGGCTCACAGTCTAGAAGACTAGAAGTCTAGTGTGGCTTTCCACTAAGCCACGCTGTGTGAATCACTGTGCCCTGGTCTGTCTTGGCTTATTCTGAGCTCCTTTCATTACCTACCCATCAATCATATATATTGAGTGCTTACTGTGTGCAGAGCACTGTACTAAACACTTTATCTTATCCGCTTTAGCTTATCCACTTGAATCTGTACCCCAACGCACTTGATGGTCATGCTACCCTCAACCCCACAGTACTTGCATACAAAGCTTTATTCCCTCCCATTTCCCCTTAAGGGAGCTAGAGATGCTGCCACTGAGAAGCAGCATGGCTTAGTGGAAGGAACAGGGGCTTGGGAGTCAGAGGTTGTGGGTTCTAATCTCGGCTCCACCACTTGTCAGCTGTGTGACCTTTGGCAAGCCACTTGACTTCTCTGTGCTTCAGTTCCCTCATCCGTAAAATGGGGATTAAGACTGTGAGCCCCACGTGGGACAACCTGATTACCTTGTATCTACCCCAGCACTTAGAACAGTGCTTGACATATAGTAAGTGCTTAACAAACAGCATAATTATTATTATTTCATATAAGCCTCTGAATGTAAGATCATTGTGGGCAGGGAACAAGTCTAACATCTCTTGTATTGTACTCACTCAAACACTTAGTACAGTGATCTGCACATAGTAAGTGCTCATACCAATTGACGACGATGATGACGATACATGCACCAGAATCAGGAAAAAAGGGGGAAGATCATAAAGGGACAAGATTATGGTGTCTTAATTCTTCCCCACTGCTGGTAAGATCTTAGGGTAACTCCTTCTCAAGCAATCAATTCATTGGTGGTATTTGCTGAACACTTACTGTGTGCGGACCACTGTACTAGGTGCTTGGAAAGTACAGTATGCTAGAGTTGGTAGGTGTAATCCTTATCTTCAAGGAGCTTACAATCTAATGGGGGAGACAGGCAACAAAATTAATTGCAATTAGGGGAAGTAGCAAACTACAAAGATGTATATATACACACACATATATGTGTACATATGTATATATCATATGTAGTTATATGATATATATATATATAGTGTGTATATACATATATACACAAACATATATATATATATATATATATATATATCTCATTTGTAAAGTCCTTACTATGTGCCAAGCTCTGTACCAAACACTGAGATGAATGCAAGACAGTCAGCTCAGACACAGTCCCCATACCACTAGAGCTCACAGGCTTAATTTCCATTTTACAGATGAGGTCATTGAGGCACAGAGAAGTCAAGTGACCCACCCCAGGTCACACAGCAGACCAGTAGCAAGGACTGGAAGCCAGGTCCTTCAACTCCCTGGCCCATGCTCTTTCCACTAGGCCACGCTACTTATATTGGTATAGTGCCGTGAATACAAAGATGGGGTGAGTGTAGAGATGCTTTGTGCATAGGGATGCAAAAAGGGAGGAAGAAGAAGGTAGGGAGATGAGATGTCAGAGATTTGAATTGGGATTTGTAGCTGGAGAGAGGAGTGGTCTGTCAGATATTCATTCATTCATTTATTCAATCGTATTTATTGAGTGCTTACTGTGTGCAGGGCACTGTACTAAGCGCTTGAGATATGAAAGAGGAGGGAGTCCAGGCGGGAAGGAGGAGCTGAACAAGGGGCTGATGATAAGAGGGACGAGATCTAGGCCCTGTAGATCTCAGTAGATCTAGGTTGCTGTTAGAAGAACCAAGTGCACAGCCTGGGTTGTACTGCAAGAGGAGCGATGACTGGGTGAACTGGCTAATGAAGATATCATCGGTTACAGTTTCTCAGCTCATAATGTGACTTCACATCCGTAAACATGGCACTCTAGACGCCTGATACAGGCATCCAGTGAGAGAACCAAGACCCAGCTACGGCTTTCTTACGGTTTTCAGAACCATTTTGGGGAAGCGACTTGACCTAGTTGAAAGAGCACGGGCCTGAGAGCCAGAAGACCTGAGTTCTAATCCCAGTTGAACCACTTGCTGTGTGACCTTGAACAAGTCATTTGACTTCCCGTACTCTCATTTTTCTCACCTGCAAAATGGTGATTAAATATCTGCTCTCTCTCCTACTAAGACTGTAACAGCCAAGTGAGGCAGTGGCAGAGAATGACCTAATGATCTTAAATCTACTCCATCTTTGTACAGTGCTTGACATAATCATCATAATAATAATAATAATAATAATGGCATTTATTAAGCACTTACTATGTGCAAAGCACTGTTCTAAGTGCTGGGGAGGTTACAAGGTGATCACGTTGTCCCACAGGGGGCTCACAGTCAATCTCTATTTTGCTGGGGAGGTTACAAGGTGATCACGTTGTCCCACGGGGGGCTCACAGTCAATCTCTATTTTACAGATGAAGTAACTGAGGCCCAGAGAAGTGAAGTGACTTGCCCAAAGTCACACAGCGGACAATTGGTGGAGCTGGGATTTGAACCCATGACCTCTGACTCCAAAGCCCGTGCTCTTTTCCACTGAGCCATGCTGCTTCTCTATATAGTAAGTGGTTAACAAATATTGATATTATCACTGTTCATTCCTTCAATGACATTTATTGAGCGCTTACTGTGTGCAGAGCACTGTATTAAGTGCTTGGAAAGTACAATTCAGCAACAGATAGAGACAGTCACTACCCAACAACAGGCTCACTGTTATTATTATGTCATGGGGATTCCTCTTAAGGTCAATGTGGTACTCTCAAATGACAGAGAGACCAGGGGTTAAGAGGCACCAAGAGAAGATTTCCTTGAAATTTTCCCCAAGACTGCCTTGGAATTTTAGTTTGCTTTCCGAATTTCAAAAATATGCAGAGTATGCATGTCAGTTCAGGAGATGCTCCATTTCCCCCTTCATGTGCTTTGGCATATTTCTGATTATCAGTAATTGAATTTATGTATGTGGAGAGAGAGAAAAGTATAAACGCCTCCTGGATTCAGCCAAAATGCTGTCCGCGGCAGTTTTTCTTCAGGAATTACTGCTTACTGTTTTCGTAGGGAAGCAGAAGAACTTCCTTTCCTGCCATAAGAATGCAATGTGAATGAAAGGTAGAGAAGCCCAAACTACCCCCGTAGATTTACAAATAAAAACTAGATAAAAAAGTATTTCCAATTTTTCCCGTGTGCAAGAGTTAGGGCTGCAAAAAACTTCAAATTGGCTACATGATTCTTGAAACATGTCTGAGTTATATACGGTACATATTGAGCTCGACTGCATGGTGAGAACAAGAATCAAGCCATTTGGGCTTTGTCCCCTAATTCTTTTCAGAATTGCGTTTCCTCACTCCTCAAGAAACTATAGCGGTTGACCACCCACCTCTGCATCAAGCAAAATCCCTCACCATTGGCTTTAAAGCCCTCAGTGACCGTGCCCCCTCCTTCTTCACCTCAATACTCTCCTACTTCAATCCAACTGGCACATTTCTCTCCTCCAATGCCAACCTTCTCACTGTGCCTCCATCTCGCCTGTCTCACTGCTGAACTCTCGCCCACATCCTGCCTCCGGCCTGGAAGGCCCTCCCTTCTCAAATCCAACAGACAATGACTCTTCCCCCCATTCAAAACCTTATTGAGGGCACATCTTCTCCAAGAAGCCTTCTCTGACTTCCCTGACCAAGAAAGCCTTTCTTTCCTCTTTTCCCACTCCCTTCTGCATTGTCCTGCCTTGCTCCCTTTATTCATTCCCCCTCCCAGCCCCACATCACTTATGTCCATATCTGTTATTTATTCATTTATATCACTGTCTGTCTCCCCTTGTCTAGAATATGTGGGCAGGGGATGGTACTGTTTATTGTTGTACTGTGCTCTCCCAAGGGCTTAGTACAGTGCTCTGCACAAATGAGGGCTCAATAAATACAACTGAATGAATGCGTGAATGAATGACGAATTACCCACGTTTTTATTGCCGGTCATTGCGGCCAATGTGAAGAGGTCTGTAGTCTACTAAACTAGGACATTCCAGTTATACTGGTGATTAGGAGAAGCAGCATGGCTTAGTGGCAAGACCCCGGGCTTGGGAGTTAGAGGATGTGGGTTCTAATCCCGTCTCCACCACTTGTCTGCTCTGTGAATTTGGGCAAGCCACTTAACTTCTCTGTGCTTCAGTGACCTCATCTGTAAAATGGGGATTAAGACTGTGAGCCTCACATGGGACAACCCGATTACCTTGTATCTATCCCAGTGTTTAGAACAGTCCTTGGCACATAGTAAGCGCTTAACAAATACCAAAGTGTTATTATTATTATTATTATTAGTCTGAATAACACAGGCCCAAATCCCTTGTTCCCTAGCGAATTGCTTACACTTTCCACTTAGATTGCAGCTAGGTAGACCTAATCAAGATTTAACTCTGATCAATCAATCAGTCTTATTTGACTGAGGAAACTGAGGAACAGAAAATTTAAGTGATTTGCCAAAGATCACAGGGCAGACAGGTGGCTGACTAGTCAGGATGAGAACCCAAGTCCTTCTAACTCCTAGGCCAAGGTGCTTCTCTGCTTCCAAAAGAGCTTTGCACATAGTAACCGCTTAATAAATGCCATCATCATTATTATTATTATTTGCTAGGCTATCCATTTTGGCCCCCATATTTATGATTTTGCTTTAAAAACACCCCAAAATTGCTGCTCCCCAAATATCTGACTTGGAGGCTCCAACCAGCAATTTCTCCCAGGGCCAAAACAAGGGAAAGTGTAAAAAGGCCAAGCAGATCTAAACTCACTGTGGGCAGGCGGAATGTATCTGTTGATTGTTTTATTATACTCTCCCAAGTGCTTAGTACAGTGCTCTGCACACAGGGAGTGCTCAATAAACATGATTGAACGAAAGAACTGCAGTTAAGCAGAACACCAAGTAAAGGTGAGCACTGGTGAAAAATTTCACCTGATCTCATTGGAAGGATCTATCGATCGATAGATGGTATTTATTGAGCACTTAGCGCATGCAGAGCACTGTACTGAGCGCTTGGGAGAGCACAGTACGACAGAATTGGCAGACACGGTCCCTGCCCATATCAAGACAGATGTTGGAATGGCCAGAAACAAACGCTTTCTTGAGTCTCTTTCTGAGCGCAACTGAAAATCAATCAATTGGCTGAGCACTTACTGTGTGCAGAGGGCTGGGCAAATGTGACAAAAAGGTTGAGGTGCCTGAAACTCAAGAAGATAAAATGTTCTACTGTTGAACATAAATCTGAGCTGTTCGTTCAATCTAAAGTCATTATCATGAAAGAAATCATCAGCAAGAAATACGTGATGACTTGAAAAGAATGACCTTTTTCCGATAACCGACATTAGGAGAATTGGCTTTCTACTTAATCCAGATTTACTCTTTCCTTTTTACAGGTTCTTTAACTCTATGTAGATGAATATTATCGGAAGGTGCAGGGGCAGAGTGGTTGCCTGGAGCAGAACACTACTGATTTACGATATATCTCATCCTGAGATATGTGCTTTATGAGAACTTCAAACATGAAGAGGGATTATTCATCAGGAGGTGACCCGTTACAAGGTACCTTATGAAGAAAAGAAGAAGGTTGCTCTTGAATTAACTTCTACACATTCTTTTTTGAAGCTGAAAAACACTACCACAATCAGAACAGGTTTCTAGTTCTACAGACTCCTGCCTAGATTCAGAATCATATCACACCTCCTCATTTAGTGTGTTGAAAAGTATCGTCTCTTCTGAGAATTGAAACCTTATCATGGGAGGAGAGTTTGCATATGTTGATTATGCTTAGAGCTATGCCATATGGGGCTACCCAGGATGGAAAGGCCTAAGCCAAAGTGTCAGAGAAAGTCATGGCAGCCTAGGAAAGAGTCAAAGGTGGATGATTGAATAATCAAAACATTAATCAAAGACAACGGCAGACACTCAACTTTCTACTCTGTGGAAGAAGGTGATGGTAAACCACTTCTGTATCTCCATTCATTCATTCATTCAATCGTATTTGTTGAGCGCTTACTGTGTGCAGAGCACTGTACTAAGCACTTGGAAAGTACAATTCGGCAACAAATAGAGACAATCCCTACCCCACAACCTGCTCACAGTCTAGAAGGGGGGAGACAGACAACAAAACAAAACAAGTAGACAGGCAACAATAGCATCAATATAAATAAATAGAATTACAGATATATACACATCATTAATAAAATAAATAGAATAATAAATATGTACATATGTACACAAGTGCTGTGGGGCAGGGAGGGGGGTAGAGCAGATAGAGGGAGTCGGGGTGATGGGGAGGGCAGGAGGAGCAAAGGAAAAGGGGGGAAAACTTATCAAGAAACCTCTATGGATACATATACCAGAATGGCTTTATGATAGAAGACCGGACTTTCTGAAGAGGGGGAGTTCATGGAGTCTCTATGGGTAGGAAACGACTCTATGGCATTTGAACAATGCTGTAGTATATAACACATTGTATTTCAGTAATTTTTCCAGAGATTCTGGAATGGATCTTAATTTATGACATGTAAATCTAGACAAAACATAACCCATGATTCAGCCATTCATGATACAATCCTATTTATTTTCAAGGAATATCGTCTGTTGTATCATATAGGTCAGTCAATCATTCGATCGTATTTATTACTGTGTGCAGACCACTGTACTAAGTGCCTGGGAGTGTGCAGTATAACAATGTAATAGATACATTCCCTGCTCACAGGGAGCTTACAGTCTAGAGACTACAGTCTAAAGTCTAGTTGAGGTATTTCTAGACCTGCCATGGAAGAAATGACTTGCTCCCTATTGCGAATCTATCACACTCAAATACAATCTTCAAATTAAATCAACACAAAACACTATCTGCCACTTGCCTCTTGGGTGACTTCGGACAAGTCACTTAACATCTCTGTGGCTCCATTCATTCATTCATTTATTCATTCATTGGTATTTATTGAGGGCTCACTTTGTGCAGAGCACTGTATTAATGGCTTGGAAAGTTTAATTCGGGAACCAGATAGAGAAAAATCACTGCCCAACAACGGGCTCACAGTCTAGAAGGGGGAGACAGACAACAGAACAAAACAAGTAGACAGGTGTCAATAGCATCAAAATAGATAAATAGAATTATAGATATATACACATTATTTGTAAAATAAATAGACTAATAAATATGTACAAATATGCACAAGTGCTACGGGGTGGGTAAGGGGGCAGAGCATAGTGAGTAGGGCGATGAGGAGGGGAGGAGGAGCAGAGGAGAAAGGGGGGCTCAGTCGGGGAAGGCCTCCTGGGGGAGGTGAGCTCTCAGTAGGGCTTTGAAGGGGGAAGGAGAGCTAGTTTGGTGGATGTGAGGAGGGAGGGCATTCCAGGCCAGAGGTAGGACATGGGCCAGGGGTCAATAGTGGGATGGGAGAGAACGAGGCCCAGTGAGGAGGTTAGCGGCAAAGGAGCGGAGCGTGTGGGCTGCGCTGGAGAAAGAGAGAAGGGAGGTGAGGTAAGAAGGGGCAAGGTGATGGAGAGCTTTGAAACTAAAGTTTGATATGAAGGTTGATAGGCAACCACTGAAGATTTTTGAGGAGGGGTGTGACATGCTTTAGGAAGATAGTCTGGGCAGCAGAGTGAAATATAGACTGAAGTGGAGAGAGACAGGAGGTTGGGAGATCAGAAAGGAGGCTGGTGGATAAGATGAGAGATTGTACCAACAAGGTAGCGGTTCCCTCGTCTGTGAAATGGGATTAAATACCTATTTTTCCTCCCTCTTTGTGTCAGCCAATGATATTTATTGAGTGCTTACTGTGTGCAGAGCACTGTACTAAATCCTTGGGAGAGTGCAATACAACAATACACTGGCACATTACCTGCCCATAATGAGTAAGTTCTCATAGAGAACAGGAAATGTGTCCAATCTGGTTGTAGTGTATTTACTCCAGCACCTAGCATAGTGCTTGGCACATAGCAAACACTGCCCTGGTTATGATTATGAGGAATTGCCCAATCCTCGCTTTGTTAGATTGGGCGGGGTCATATCGCATTCTTCTTCTGGATGTTCCCCCAGTGACTTCTACAGAGTTCTGCAACAATAGGAGTGCGGTGAATGTTGTTAATACTCTAATATAGAGACTTTCTGCCACCTTTTTAATGCAATTACCATAAAAATCCCCCAAAATTCAATTATTCATTTAGCAAGTAGTATTAGAGAATCAGAGGCAACAGAGAATTGCCCATTGTTGGGTAGGGATTGTCTCTATTTGTGGCCAAATTGTACTTTCCAAGTGCTTAGTACAGAGCTCTGCAAACAGTAAGCGCTCAATAAATATGACTGAATGAATGCACCAATTGTTGTATGGAGAAGCAGCATGGCCTAGTGGATAGAGCCCAGGCTTGGGAGTCGGAAGGACCTGGGTTCTAGTCCCGGTTCCTCTGCTTGCCTGCTGTGTGACCATGGACAAGTCACTTCACTTCTCTGTGCCTCAGTTTCCTCATGCTCAATACCTTTTTGTTCTTCCTCTTAGCCTATGACCTCCATATAGGCAGCCTACCCTCGTGGAAAGAGCACAGGCGTGGGAGTCAGAAGGAACTGGATTCTAGTCCAGGCAATGCCATTTTTCTGCTGTGTGACCTTGGGAAGTCACTTCACTTCTGTTCCTCAGTTATGTAATCTGGAAAATAGGGATTAGCCCCTTGTGGGACAGGGATTGTGTCCAACTTGAATACCTTGTACTTTCTCCAGGGCTTCGAACGGTGCCTGCCACATCTAATGATAATAATAATAATAATGATAATGGCATTTATTAAGCACTTACTATGTGCAAAGCACTGTTCTAAGCGCTGGACATAGTAAGCACTTAACAAATACCATAAAAAACCCAACTATAGCCTTGTTCCTTTGACTGTATGTTTTCGAAAGGTGGCCTAGTGGAAAGAATCTGGACCCGGGAGTCGAAAGACCTGGGTTCTAATTCTGGCTCTGCTCCTAGTCTGCCATATGACCTTGGGCAAATCACTTTACTTTCAGTTCCCTCACCTGCAAAATGAGCGTTCAGCACCTGTTTTCCCTTCTACTTGGACTGTGAGCCCCATGATTAACTTGTATCTACCCCAGCACTGAGGAGAGTGCTTGGTACACAGTAAGCACTTAACAAATACAATAATAATAATGATAATTATAGTGCTTATTATTATCATCATTATTGTCATTATTCCTTATTCAATAGTACTCTAATCCACAGGCAGGGGAAATTCTCCAGTCAGCGACAATCCAGCATTTCTATTTCAGTGAATTTTAGCTGCAGGACTCAGGTTAATTGTTGATTTAGTATGTTGTACACGCAGCAACCTGTCCCCGAGGATAATAAGCCATTTTAAATTAATCAAGCAAATAAATGGTTTGGAAACATGTCATCACAAAAATGCTGAATATATTTAAAAATAGATTTAGGCTCTTTTTTATCTGCTCTGTAGCCATATGAAACAGTACTATTTTCTTTTTGTCACATCAAAATCGTACCAGTTTTCATCAAAAATGTTGTAAATTGGTAAATTGGTCCTAAAAACTGTGGGTTAGGGGAGGTGGAGTTCTTTTATAAGGCTCTGGATCTTTGGGCTTCAAAAGGAGTGAAAGAACATCGAATAATTTTTTTATGCTAGTTGTTAAGAGTTTATTATGTGCCCGACACTGAACTAAGCACTTGGATAGATATGAGATAGTCAGGCTAGTTACAGTACATGTCCCACATGGAGCTCGTAGTTTTCATCTCCATTTTACTGACGTGGTAACTGAGGCACAGAGAAGTGAAGTGACTTGCCGAGGGTCACACAGAAGACTAGTGGCAGAGACAAGATTAGAACATTTTGGGGGCTGGGATCAAATAAAATGATTCTGTCATACTCTCCCAAGCGTCACGTTCACCGCTCTGACCACAATACGCACACCATCGATGAATCAATGACAAGAAGCAGTGTGCTTAGTAGATGGAGCGCGGTCTTGGGAGTCAGAGGTCATGGGTTCAAATCCCGGCCCTGCCAACTGTCAGCTGTGTGACTTTGGGCAAGTCACCTCACTTCTCTGGGCCTCAGTAACCTCTTCTGTAAAATGGGGATTAAGACTCTGAGCCCCAGGGGACCGCCTGATCACCTTGTAACCTCCCCAGCGCTTAGTACAGTGCTCTGCACACAGTAAGCGCTCAATAAATACAATTGATGATGAGAACCCAGGTCCTTCTGACTCCCAAGCCCGTGCTCTATCTACTAAGCACACTGCTTCTTGTCTTTGATTCATCGATGGTGTGCGTATTGTGGTCAGAGCGGCGAACGTGACGCTTGGGAGAGTATGACAGAATCATTTTATTTGATCCCAGCCCCCAAAATGCTAATTAAAGCTCCCATTCCTAAATACAATCGAAAATTGTGAAAAAAACTTGATTGTGAAAAAGGATTTTACCTTAAATGTTCGATCGTTTTGTCAAAACAAGGCTTACACTCTCTTGAAAGCGGCATTCTGTTCATTTCATTTTTCTCGTGTTTCCAGTTTCAAGCCTGGAGCCCCTTCCTCCCAGGACCTGAAATTCTTGTCTGACAGTTAGGTTCGCACTCTGAGAAAACATGAATGCTTTCTGACTCCTTGGAGACCATTTAGTGCTCTGCAGCCTCATATGTGCGATCTCTTCTTTAGACTTATTGTCAGCTCAGAGCATAGTTGCTGACTCCACTAAGCGATTTGTAATCATCCGCTGGTCTTCTTCTATATTTGCCTCAGGGCACCTTCAACTGATCAGTGTCTCAAAGACTTTTGATGATGCTTGTAACCTTTCGAGTTGGGAAAACTTCCCGGTAGTAATATTCAGCTGCGGTGTTTGTACTATGTGCCGAACAATGGGGTGGCTAATCAGATTGGACACAGACCCTGTCTTACACAGGACTTACTATCTAAAAGGGAGGGAGGGCAGGTATTTCATGCCCATTTTACAGCTGAGGAAAGTGAGGTACAGAAGAGATAAGCGACTTGCCTCAGGTCACATGAGACTAAGCCCCACTCTTCCTCATCTCCCACTCCCTTCTTCATCACCCTGACTTCCTCCCTTTGCTGTTCCCCCCTGCCAGCCCCACGACACTTATGTACATATCTGTCACTTTATTTATTTGTATTGATGTCTGTTTCCCCTTCTCTAGGCTATAAGCTCACTGTGGGCAGGGAATGTCACTGTTGTCTTTTTTGAAGGCATTTATTATGTGCAAAGCACTCTTCTAAATGCTGGAGGGGGATGCGAGGTGATCAGGTTGTCCCACGTGGGGCTCACAGTCTTAATCCCCATTTTACAGATGAGGTAACTGAGAATCAGAGAAGTGAAGTGACTTGCCCAAGGTCACACAGCTGACCATTGGCAGAGCTGGGATTTGAACCCATGACCTCTGACTCCTAATCCTGGGCTTTTTCCACTGAGCCATGATGCTTCTCTTTTTTGTTGTAATGTACTTTCCCAGGTGCTCTTCACACAGTAAGTGCTCAATAAATACAACTGATCAAATGAATAACTGAAATGGGGGACCTGGGATTAGAATCCAAGCCTCCTGCCTGTCAGGTACTGTGTTCTTTCTACTAGGTCACGTGTTCTTCCACACTGGTAGCATAGACACTTGATCGCCAGTCTCTTCATAATAATAATAATTATTATTTGTAATAGTAGTTAAGCGCTTACTGTGTGCCAGGTACTGTACTAAATGCTGGGGTGGATACAAGCAAATCAATTTGGATGCAGTCCCTGTCCCACATGGTGCTCACAGTCTTAATCCCCATTTTCTAGATGAGATTACTGAGGCACAGAGAAGTGAACTGACTTGTTCAAGGTCACACAGCAGACAGTTGGTAGACCTGGGATTAGATCTCAGGACCTTCTTACTCCTGGGCCTCTGCTCTATCCACTAGGCCATGCTACTTCATGACACTCTACAACTACACTCTACACTCTACAACTACTACAACAGAGAAGTAGCGTGGCTCAGTGGAAAGAGCACGGGCTTTGGAGTCAGAGGTCATGGGTTCAAATTCCGGCTCCGCCGTTTGTCAGCTGTGTGACTTTGGGCAAGTCACTTAACTTCTCTGGGCCTCAGTTCCCTCATCTGTAAATGGGGATTAAGACTGTGAGCCCCCCGTGGGACAACCTGATCACCTTGTATCCTCCCCAGAGCTTAGAACTGTGCTTTGCACATAGTAAGTGCTTAATAATGCCATCATTATTATTATCATTAACTAGGACCTTCAATTCCCTTCACCTTGCCACCTTAGATGTTTGGATTTACACAAAGCTTTCATGCATTTCTTTAATATCAAGACCGAATATAGGCTGATATGCTAAGGATAACAGATTTCAGCTTCGAGAGGCCAAATTCCTAAATCCTGAAAGTCCATCTGAGTTGCCTGGGGCTTCTCCTCTGGCTGATCCTCAGCCCAGATGGTGATCGTAAATTCTGCATCAAAAACCCAATTATATTCCTAACTGACTCACCCTGAAGATTTCAGCGGGATCAGATGAAAGGTGTTGATAAGAAAAAACCGGGGAATAGTTCCTTTTCTGGCAGTGTAATAACAGGGCTGGGACATTCAGGGGAAGAAGGGATCACATAATATAGCATCAAACACAGCAGGAAGTGGAGAACCACAGTTTAGACTAGACATCAAAAGTGGTCCGGATCACAACCGTTTATGTCAAGATACTTAAAAAATAAATTTATGGGCATTTGTTGCAATTTAAATAAAATAACATTTACACAAATGGTGGAAGGATCAAAGGTCACGTCGTTATTTAAAGAGCTGAAGCGAACCAGTGAAACAGTAATCATCATCAAGCTAAACTGGGCAAAATGCCATTTATTTGCCAGGGGAGATGGAGCAGAGGCAGAAATCAATATACCAGCCTACATCTTCTCCCCCTCTATACTGTGTCACTGTGGGCAGGGAATTGCTGTTCTATTGTTACTCTCCCAAGCACTTAGTACAGTGCTTTGCACACAGTAAACATTCAATAAATGCGATTGACTGACCCTCTGACCTTCTCTGTTCCCATCCAGGATGCAGAATGCCCACGAGGAGAAGTTGGTAGCCAACCTTGCTTTATCGTAGACACCGAGAGCGGGTGTTTCTGGCTAGGCCTGCCTAGCCAGATAGCCGAGGGTTCTGTCTCTAGATTGGTCCTGGACTTCCGTTCATAAAATCACAGACAGGAAAAACTGGTAATGTCCATAGACCTCTCAAACAAATTACCAGGTTGGGAAATATAAGGATAGTTGTGGAAATTGTTAAGTGTTTATTCTGTGGTAAGCTCTGGGATTGAAATAAAATAAATAATAATAATAATAATGGCATTTATTAAGCACTTACTATGTGCAAAACACTGTTCTAAGCACTGGGAAGGTTACAAGGTGATCAGGTTGTCCCACGAGGGGCTCACAGTCAACCCCCATTTTACAGATGAGGGAACTGAGGCACAGAGAAGTTAAGTGACTTGCCCAAAGTCACACAGCTGACTGGTGGTGGAGCTGGGATTTGAACCCATGACCTCTGACTCCAAAGCCCAGGCTCTTTCCACTGAGCCACGGTGCTTCTCATGAGATGATCACATTAGACACTGTTCCTGTTCCACAAGATTATAAGCACCCTGAGGGCAGGTATTGTGTCTATCTGCTGTTTTGTACTATGTGCTAAGCGCTGGGGTGGAAACAAGGTAATCGGGTAAGACATAGTTCCTGTTCCACAAGACTGAATGCTGCTTGAGGGCAGGGAGTCCCATTGCCCATGAATTGATGGGGTTGTATCAAGCAGCACGATTTAGTGGAAAGAGCACAGGCTTGGGAGTTAGAGGTCATAGGTTCTAATTCCGGCTCCACCACTTGTCAGCTGTGTGACTTTGGGCAAGTCACTTAACTTCTCTGTGCCTCAGTTACCTCATCTGTAAAATGGGATTAAGACTGTGTGACCCACGTGGGACAACCTGATCACCTTGTATCTACCCCAGTGCTTAGAACAGTGTCTTCTAGACTGTGAGCCCACTCTTCTAGACTGTGAGCCCACTGTTGGGTAGGGACTGTCTCTATATGTTGCCAAATTGTACTTCCCAAGCACTTAGTACAGTGCTTTGCACACAGTAGGCACTCAATAAATACGATTGATTGATTGCTGGGCACATAGCAAGCACTTAAGAAATACCATCATTATTATTATTAATCAATCAATCAATCATATTTATTGAGTGCTTACTGTGTGCAGAGCACTATACTAAGCGCTTGGGAAGTACAAGTTGGCAACATATAGAGATGGTCCCTACCCAACAGTGGGCTCACGTCTAGAAGGGGGAGACAGAGAACAAAACATATTAACAAAATAAAATAAATAGAATAAATATGTACAAATAAAATAGAGAGTAAATAAATAAATAGATAAATAAATATTATAATAATCATTATTAAAGGAGAGAGAGAACAGGTTTTTTAGCCTCACTTTACAGATGAGGAAACTGAGGCACAGAGGAGTTAAGATCACAGAGCAGGCAAGTGACCGAACTGGCACTAGAATAATGATTATAATGGCAGTATTCGTTAAGCATTTACTATGTTCCAGGCACTGTGCTAAGCACTGGAGAGGGATACAAGCTAATTCATTCGTTCATTCAATCGTATTTATTGAGCTCTTACTGTGCGCCGAGAACTGTACTAAGCGCTTGGGAAGTACAAGTCGGCAACATACAAAGTCCCTACTCAAGCTGGACACAGTCCATGTCTGAAATAGGGCTCATAGTCTTAATCATCATTTTACAGATGAGGTAACTGAGGCCCACAGAAGTCTAAGACCACATAGCCGACAAGCGGCAGAGCTGGGTTTAGAACCCAGGTCCTCCTGACTCCGGCCTGAGCTCTATCCACTAGGCCATGCTGCTTCACGCTGCTCTCTAAAAGGCTAGAGGGTGTCCCGGAGGGAGTCAAGTCAATCAAGTATTAATTGAGCACTTACTGTGTCCAGAGCACAAGTATAGAAACATTGTAACATAGCAGAGTTAATAGGCACGTTCCCTGTCCACAATGACCTTACAATCTAGTGGGGGACGGAGACATTAATATAAATAAATAAATTATGAATATGGACATAAGTGCTCTGGGGCTGGGGAACAGGTGAATAAAGGGTCTAAATCCAAGTGCAAAGATGATACCGACTGGAGTGGAAGATGAGAAAATGAGGATTTAGTCAGGGGAGGCTTCTTGGAGGAGCCAAAGCCAAAGGAGCCAAAGTTTATGCCAAAGTTCATAATATGAGGAAATGTTATCTTTAGGATATTGCAGCGTGGCTCAGTGGAAAGAGCACGGGCTTAGGAATCAGGGGTCACGGATTCAAATCCTGGCTCTGCCACTTGTCAGCTGTGTGTCTTTCAAGTCACAACTTCTCTGTGCCTCAGTTACCTCGTCTGTAAAATGGGGATTAAGATTGTGAGCCTCACATGGGACAACCTGATCACCTTGTTTCCTCCCCAGCGCTTAGAACAGTGCTTTGCACATAGTAAGCGCTTAACAAATACCAAAATTATTATTATTATTATTATTATTACAGATGTGTTTTTAACAAGATGGGGAAAGTGATTGCCATGTTCCCAGGTTTGGAGAAAAAGAGGGAAGACAAAAACCTCTCTTCATTTTTCATTCAGTCGATCGTATTTATTGAGCGCTTACCGTGTGCAGAGCACTGTACTAAGCTCTTGGAAAGTACAATTCAGCAACAGAGACAATCCCTGCCCACAGTGGGCTCACAATTTAGAAGTGGGGAGACCGACATCAAAACAAGTAAACAGGCATTTCTGGTTTTGGACCAGTGAATTTGGCTTTCTCCAGTTCATAGAAGCAGGCTCCACATGAGAAGGCATACCTTCACAACCAGTTGGACTGACTGAGGTATTTGTTTAGCACTTACTATATGCCAAAACCCCTACTAAGCACTGAGGTAGAAGCAAGATAACCAAGTCGTACGTAGTGTGGGTGGGAAGGTAGAAAAGACAATTTTATCAATTCTGAGATGGCACCTACTTGTACTACAGACTGGAAATCCTTTTTTTGGAAGGCAGCCCCACCAGAAATGCCTTGTTTTGATGTCGGTCTCCCCACTTCTAAACTGTGAGCCCGTTGTGGGCAGGGATTGTCTCTGTTGCTGAATTGTACTTTCCAAGAGCTTAGTACAGTGCTTTGCACACAATAAGTGCTCAATAAATACAACTGACTGAATGAAAAATGAAGAGAGGTTTTCGTCTTCCCTCTTTTTCTCCAAATCTGGGAACATGGCAATCACTTTCCCCACCTTCTTAAAACCACATCTCCTCCAAGAAGCCTTCCCTGACTAAATCCTCATTTTCTCTTCTTCCACTCTAGTCGGTATCATTGTCAAATGAAGGAAGATATGATTAAAGTGAAGTTGTCCCGTGCTACACGGGACAGCCTTCAGAGAATTCATGGTCACACCTCTCACCACCATGCAATCCGAATCGAGAATGAAGGCTCCTCTCGTCAGCATTAGCCCTTTTAATGAATCAAGTCAATCAGTGGTATTTACTGAATGCTTACTGTGTGCAGAGCACTGTACTAAATGCTTAGGAGAGAAAATTACAACAGAGTTTGTAGGCATGTTCCCTGTCCACAAGGAGTTTACAGTCTAGAGGGGAAGACAGACATTCAAAGAAACAGATTTTTATATAAGTGCTGTGTGGATGGGGATAGGATGAATATCAAAGGATTGAAGGGTACGGATTCAAAGTGCACAGGAGTTGCAGAAAGGAGAGAGGAAGTAGGAGAAATGAGGTCTTTTGGGGGGAAGGCCTCTTAGAGATGTGTTAGTGTGCCAATACCTTTTGAAGAAAGACACTCAATGAGACAGCCAGATTTCATCCAAGTTTAAGAAGCGCTAAAACACATGAGATGTCGATGTGGCTGATTTTATGCCCAGCTTGTCAACTTGAGAAGAAATTAATATTAATTAGTGTGGTATTAATTAAACACTTAATATGTGCCAAGCACCCTACTTAGAAGTGGGGCGGATGCAAGAAAATCAGAAGAAAATCAGGTCTGCCATAGGCTCACAGTCTAAGTTAGGAGGGAGAACAGGTATTCATTCATTCATTCATTCATTCAGTCGTATTTATTGAGCGCATACTGTGTGCAGAGCACTGGACTAAGCGTTTGGGAAGTACAAGTTGGCAACATATAGAGACGGTCCCTACCCAACAGCAGGCTCACAGTCTAGAAGGGGGGAGACAGACAACAAAACAAAACACATTAACAAAATAAAATAAATAGAATAAATATGTACAAGTAAAATAAATAGAGTAATAAATACGTACAAACATATATACATATATACAGGTAAGAGAGAGTCAAGAAGAGGTCCACCCATTCCATTCCTAGCTTGGCCAGTGGCTAGCGAGTGGAAGGAAATCTGCCACAAGTCAAAATCCACCCATGCATGCTGGGCAACAGCAGCATGGGAGAGAGTTGAGGGTGGAGATTTGAGTTTATGGCAAAGAAAGCAGCAATGGTAAAACACTTTCAGATTTTTACCAAGAAAACTCTCTATCTAGATCCACTACCAGACCGGTTGTAGATGAAGAGCATGGTGTTCTGGGAGAGATGTGTCCGTGGGGTCGGAAAAGACTCGTTGGCCTAAGACCAGACAACTCCTTAATCTTGGACCAGATGTCCTGTGGTTTCTCCTTTCTCTCTCCTGCGGTTTCTCTTTTCTTCTTTATTCATGACACAGTCCTATTTATCTTTGGCATAAGGTC
The DNA here is from genome assembly GCF_015852505.1 of Tachyglossus aculeatus. Lineage (NCBI taxonomy): Eukaryota > Metazoa > Chordata > Mammalia > Monotremata > Tachyglossidae > Tachyglossus > Tachyglossus aculeatus. Next base: position 30,636,248 of record NC_052088.1, on the reverse strand, counting down.
ATTTTCTTAGAGGACGTATTGGCCCTGTATTCTCTCTGCAAGTTTTATCATCAGCATCCCTTTCTGCAATCTTTGGCACATCACTAAAAAGAACTCTCTTCCCTGACTCATCTCTATTAGCATCTATTTTAAGAAGCCAGTTCTAATTGGGAAAAGAGATTTTCTTTATGGGGAATTAAAAAGAAATATCAGACTGCATTCCCAGACTACACCATCTAGTTTCCTGCAAAGGATAACTCTTTTCGGAAGGCAGATCTTTTTTCCTTCCAGACCAATTTCACTGGAATTATTTTGTAGTAGTAAGGAAATGAAGGACCCGGGGATACTTTAGGTAGAAAAAATCAACAGGCTATAATGTCATTTTGTCACAATTATTCACGGGCTATACAGCACAAGGCCACAAGCAATGCTATCTGTGTCAGACCAACCATGCTGCTAGCTCGGGATTCTTTTCTTCTACAGTGGCAAAATGGCACTTAGTATAGTGCCTTGCACATATTTCTCCTGGAAAAGCAGTTTGATAATAATAATAATAATAATAATAATAATAATGGCATTTATTAAGCACTTACTATGTGCAAAGCACTGTTCTAAGCCCTGGGGACGTAACAAGGTGATCAGGGTGTCCCACAGGGGGCTTACAGTCTTCATCCCCCTTTCACAGATGAGGTAACTGAGGCATAGAGAAGTGAAGTGACTTGCCCAAAGCCACACAGATGACAACTGGCAGAGCAGGGATTAGAACCCACAACCTCTGACTCCCAAGCACGTGTTCTTTCCACTAAACCATGCATTGTACTAAGCACTTGGGAGAGTACATGACAACAGAATTGGCTGGCACGCTCCCTGCCCGCAAAGAGTTTCCACTCTAGAGACAGCTGCTCTCCAAGAGTTCTTCTCTTCATAACAGCCTACGTTTTTTCTACAAAACTCTAGCTGCTTAAAAGTCCTAAATTTCTGTTGGTCATCCTGGGTAGCTGTAAAAAAAAACCGAACAAATATCCTGACTGTTAGCTCGTTGTGGGCAGGGAATGTGTGTCTACTAACTCTATTACGTTGTAATCTCCCAAACACTTAGTACAGTAAGTGTTCAATGAATGCGACTGACTGATTGACTGGCTAAACTAGTCAAACTACTTTGTGCTGGCCCTTGTCACTCCTAATCATTCTAGATGCTTGGATTTCCATCTTTAGGCTGGAGCATGCCTAAACCCCAGAGCATTCTGGAAAACTCAGTATGGATGCTCCAGATTGCTTGGGAAGGTTAAGGGGGAGTTTACTCTTCATGTTTCCCTGACCTTCTCCTCCCCAATTACTTCACATATAATGAGAGAAAGGAGGAAAAGGCTGGCTCCATGTCAAAATGAATAGTCTCTTGGCAAAAGACATTTGAAAGCCCCTCACATCAAATAAAAAGTCCCTGTCCTAATTGGGTACTTTTATAAAACTGGGTTGAGTCTCCTGAAATCATTACTTTGCCCATCAATTAACAAACACGAGCTTGGTAAAAATTCATCTGAGACACTACTGACTTCTAAACACTCCTCAACTGAAAGACAGTGAACATTTCCAGACAGGCTAAAAGGTTAATGCAAAGTTTTCTGCCCACAGAAGTCAGTCAGTAAATACCACTGTTGATTGATTCTTTTTAGCAGACATTAAGAGTATTAGTTCTCTGTATAAAAATGAAAATATATTCGGGCAGATTTTCTTTTTCTATAGACTTTGGAACTGACAGAGTATTATGCTGCATAGGTCTCAAAGAATGAAAAGGTATTGTTAGAAATTAATATTTCTACTGGAAGACTCCTATTGGACATAAAACAATTGAAACATTACCTAAACCTCTTCCCCAAGCTGATATTGTGAGGACATGGCCTGGACATTAAGGATAATGGTTTTGGACTCTTGTACCACAATCTTCCCCTTTAAGTAAATCCTCTCTGGAAATCTCTGACCAATCCCTGCCTCCCCAATCAGTCATTCTTAGCATCCACTGGAAGATCGGCCCATTTACTCCACTTATTTATTCACTGTTTGCATACTTTGAGGTTACCAGTTTGAGTTTTTGTTTATTCCCATTGCATATTTGTATCTGTGCCTACCATTCATTCCTTCAATCATATTTATTATTTACTGTATGCAAAACACTGTACTAAGCTCGTGGGAGAGTACAATATAATAATAATAATAATAATAATAATGGCATTTGTTAAGTGCTCACTACGTGCAAAGCACTGTTTTAAGCGCTGGGGAGGATACAAGGTGATCAGGTTGTCCCATGTGGGGCTCACAGTCTTAATCTCCAAACAGACACATATAACAACAAACAGACACATTCATTCATTCATTCATTCAATCGTATTTATTGAGCGCTTACTGTGTGCAGAGCACTGTACTAAGCGCTTGGGAAGTACAAGTTGGCAACATAGAGAGATGGTCCCTACCCAACAGTGAGCTCACAGTCTAGAGGTTGAAACAGACATTAATATAAAGACATAATAATAATGGTGGGATTTGTTATGCACTATGTGCCAAGTACTGTACTACTACTAATAATAATAATGATGGCATTTATTAAGCGCTTACTATGTGCAAAGCACTGTACTAAGCACTGGGGAGGTTACAAGGTGATCAGGTTGTCCCATGGGGGGCTCTCAGTCAATCCCCATTTTACAGATAAGGGAACTGAGGCACAGAGAAGTTGAGTGACTTGCCCAAAGTCACACAGCTGACAAGTGGCGGAGCTAGGATTTGAACCCATCACCTGTGACTCCAAAGCCAAGGCTCTTTCCACTGAGCCACACTGCTTCTCTGCTAAAAATAATAATAACAGTTGTGGTATGTGTTAAGAGCTTACTATGTCTCAGGCACTGTTCTAAGTGATGGGGCCAATGTAAGGTAATTGGGTTGGACACGGTCTCTGTTCCACATAGTTCACAGTCTTTCTGAATATCCATTTTACAGATGAGGGAACTGAGGCACAGAGAAGTTGAGTGACTTGCCCAAAGTCACACAGCTGACAAGTGGCGGAGCTAGGATTTGAACCCATGACCTGTGACTCCAAAGCTCATGCTCTTTCCATTGAGCCACGCTGTTTCTCTGCTAAAAATAATAATAACAATTGTGGTATTTGTTAAGAGCTTACTATGTCTCAGGCACTGTTCTATGTGATGGGGCCAATGTAAGATAATTGGGTTGGACACGGTCTCTGTTCCACATAGTTCACAGTCTTTCTGAATATCCATTTTACAGATGAGGAAACTGAGACACAGAGAAGTGAAATGACTTGTCCAAGTTCACACAGCTGGCGAGGGGCAGAGGCAGGATTAGAACCCATGATGTTCTAAGACTCTGGAGGCCTTCAGTAACTAATACACTTTAGAGTCAAAGTCCTTGTTAAAAGCCAGTATGCCTGCACAGCTGCTGTGATTGATTTTTCTAGTAATCAGCAAAATTCCATTCTGGTGGATGACATTTTTTAGTCTATTTAAAGAACCCCCAAATCATCTTGTTTCCTCTGAGCTTCACCGAAGGGATCCAATATGTGGGATTCCGATTTGACCTTGGGCGAGTCACTGCACTTCTCCGTGCCTCAGTTGCTTCATTATAAAATGGTGATTAACTATTTGTTTTCCCATTCATTCATTCATTCATTCAATTGTATTTATTGAACCCTTACTCTGTGCAGGGCACGGTACTAAATGCTTGGGAGAGTACAATGTAGCAATAAACAGAAACACCCCCAGCCCACAATGAGCTCATAGTATAAAGCCCCTGTGGGATAGGGACTGTGTCCAACCTGATTAACTTGTAATTACCCCAGTGTTTTGAAAAGTGCCTGACACCTAGAAAACACTTAAGAAATGCCATCATCATGACTATTATGCCTATTATCATTATTATTATTATTTCCATTCATTCATTCATTCATTTAATTGTATTTCTCGAGTGCTTACTGTGTGCAGAGCACTGCACTAAGCGATTGGGAGGTACAAGTTGGCAACATGTAGAGATGGTCCCTACCCAACAGTGGGCTCACAGTCTATTAGATCAGATATCTGGTTTTATTAAGAGTTATCCATCAGCTCTAAGAAATGGAATTTACTAGCCTGCTAAAGTCTTCTCTCTTTCCATATCTCTTGGCTTCCCCTCTAGACTGTAAGTTCCTTGTGAGCAGGGAATGCTATAGTATACTCTCCTAGGGCTTAGTACACTGCTCTGCCCATAGTAAGCATTTAATAAATACAGTTGTATTTATTGATTTACAAAGGAACCGAAATCAACTGCCTTCAGTTTCCACTTTCTGAGCGTCCTTGGAATTTCCAGGCGATGACTGAGAAGAGTTCAGACTTCTCTGCTTTGTGTAAATTGCCGTCGTCTATCTCCCAGCAATGTCAGAGCTATCCGTGAGCAAAAAAGGAGAACCTGTGTCCTAAGATCTACTTCCAGCCTCTTGAAAGGCAAGAGGACATACAGAACATTCAACTCACTCGAAGTTTAACGGGCTGACAATTACCTATACCCTTTTTCATGACGACCAGTACTAAGAAATTTCAGAATAATGAATGAATTTGGCTGGTTCCCTGGAGATTATAAATGATTTCTCAGAAACGGCTCATACGTATTTTTTTATAGGTTGTTCTCTGGAATTAATCTAAAGACACAGTACTTTCTGCCCTGCTGTACTATCTCTAGCTCTTTTTAGGGGCTACGTGACATTTCGGCAGAATAATTCAGCGCAATCTGAGGGGTTTATGTATCTGTTTCATCTCATAGGTTCAGTCTCGCTTCATGCTGCTGTCAGAATTCAATATTCATCTTCATCATCAGGCCAGGAATGACCTTCCGTTTGAAGTCAACACTGCTGATATTCATTCATGCAATCGTATTTATTGAGCGCTTACTGTGTGCAGAGCGCTTAGGAAGTACAAATCGGCAACATATAGAGATGGTCCCCACCCAACAATGGGCTTACAGTCTGGAAGGGGGGAGACAGGCAAAAAAAAAAGCAAGTAGATAGGTGTCAATACCATCAGAATAGAATTATAGCTCTATACACATCATTAATTAAGTAAATATAGTAAATATGTACAAATAAAATAGAGTAATAAATATGTACAAATATATACAAGTGTTGTGGCGAGGGGGCAGAGGGATGGAGGGGGGCGACGGGGAGGAGAAGGAGAGGAAAATAGGGGGGCTCAGTCAGGGAAGGCTTCCTGGAGGAGGTGAGTTCTCAGAAGGGCTTTGAAGGGAGGAAGAGAGCTAGTTTGGAGGATAATAATAATAATGATGGTACTTGTTAAGCGCTTACTATGTGCACAGCACTGTTCTAAGCACTGGGGAGGTTACAAGGTGATCAGGTCGTCCCATAGGGGACTTACAGTTTTAATCCCCATTTTACAGATGAGGTAACTGAGGCCCAGAGAAGTTAAGTGACTTGCCCAAAGTCACATAACTGACAATTGGTGGAGCCGGGATTTGAACCCATGACCTCTGACTCCAAAGCCCAAGCTCTTTCCACTGAGCCATGGCGGATGTGTGGAGGGAGGGCATTCCAGGCCAGAGGAAGGACGATAGGTTTTATCCATGAGTTCATTGGTCATTTGGAGTGAACATCTGGTAAACTTGCATTCTGTGCCCATGGAAACATATTTGGGCACATTTGCACAAAGCACATAAGCAGCATGGCTTAGTGGATAGAGCACTGGCTTGGGAGTCAAAGGTCATGGGTTCTAATCCCGACTCCTCCACTTATCAGCCTTGTGACTTCGGGCAACTCACAACTTCTCTGTGCTTCAGTTCCCTCATCTGTAAAATGGGGATTAAGATTGTGAGCCCCACATGAGACAACCTGATTACCTTATTTCTACTCTAGCACTTACAACAGTGCTTGGCACATAGTAAACACTTAAAAAATGCCATCATTTATTTATTTATTTTACTTGTACATAATTATTCTACTTATTTTACTCTGTTAATATGTTTTGTTTTGTTCTTTGTCTCCCGCTTCGAGACTGTGAGCCCACTGTCGGGTAGGGACCGTCTCTATATGTTGCCAACTTGTACTTCCCAAGCACTTAGTATAGTGCTCTGAACACAATAAGCACTCAACAAATATGATTGAATGAATGAATTGCTATATTCTGGCACCTTGAGCTTTGGGTGAGAATTCCCCAAACGGAAATGATTAAAAGGGAAATGCATTTCTTGGTGAAGATGACAATTTTTTTATAATGGCATCTGTTGAGTACTGACTAGGTATCACATACTATTCTAAGCTCTGAGATAGATACAAGTTTATCAGATTGGACACAGTCCATGTCCCACATTGGGCTCACAGTCTTAATTTCCATTTTACAGATGAGGTAACTGAGGGACAGAGAATAATAGTGATAGTGGTATTTGTTAAGCACTTACTATGTGCCAGGCACTATACTAAGCGCTGAGGGGGAATACAAGCAAATTGGGTTGGGAACAGTTCCAGTCCCTCATGGGGCTCACAGTCTTAATCCCCATTTTACTGGGGAAGCAGCATGGCTCAATGGAAGGAGCCCAGGATTGGGAGTCAGAGGTCATGGGTTCAAATCCTGGTTCCGCCAATTGTCAGCTGTGTGATTTTGGGCAAGTCACTTCACTTCTCTGGGCCTCAGTTCCCTCATCTGTAAAATGGGGATTAAGACTGTGAGCCCCCTATGGGACAACCTGATCACCTTGTAACCTCCCCAGCACTTAGAACAGTGCTTTGCACATAGTAAGTGCTTAATAAATGCCATTATTATTATTGTTATTATTATTGTTACTTTGCCACACTGCTTCCCACCTACTCTCCCAAGGAAACCAAGTGAACAAATACAACCAGGCTTAACTACCAACGTAACAAGCAAAGTGTTTAGGACCAAGTCATCAGTCAGTGGTATTTACTGAGAAGTGCAGAGCACTGTACTAAGCACTTGGGACAGTATAGTATAGGGGATTAAGACTGTGAGCCCCCTATGGGACAACCTGATCACCTTGTAACCTCCCCAGTGCTTAGAACAGTGCTTTGCACATAGTAAGCACTTAATAAATGCCATTATTATCATTGTTATATTATTATTTTATAGATGAGGCAACCAAGGCCCAAAAAGTGAAGTGATCGCCCAAAGTCACACAGCAGAGAAGTGGTGGAGCCAGGATTAGAACACATGACCTTCCACTCCCAGGTCCATAATCCATCCACTAGGCCATAAGCAACTTGAACGTCAATAAATGGCAGAGCCAGGGTTAGAAACAATATCTTCCATCTCCCAGGCCCGTGCTCTTTCCCAGTTGTAGTATTTGTAAAGAGTCCGGGTTTGGGATTCAGAGCTCATAGGTTCTAATCCCGGCTCCGCCACTTTGGGCAAGTCACTTCACTTCTCTGGGCCTCAGTTCCCTCACCTGGAAAATGGGGATGAAGTCTGTGAGCCCCACACGGGGCAACCTGATCACCTTGTATCCCTCCCCAGTGCTTAGAACAGTGCTCGACACATAGTAAGCGCTTAACAAATACCATTCTTCTTCTTCTTCTTCTTCTTCTTCTTCTTCTTCTTATTTGTTAAGTGCTCTCTATGTGCCAAAGACTGTACTTCATATTGGGGTAGATACAAGATAATTAAGTCAGACACAGTTCTTGTCCCGCATGGACAGAGAGCAGTGTGGGCTAGTGGGAAAAGCGTGGACCGACATTTTTGCCGTGGGCTCTGTGTGGCTCAGGAGACGTTAAGAGTACCTTTGGTCTCCCAAGCCCAGTGTTCTTCATCTAATGTTCCTCAAACCACATTCTCAGCCGGAGGGTACAATTTTTTCAAAAGGCCCAAATTTGAGCAAACCGCCGAGGTTTCCCGAAAATGAAATCAGCGGGCTTTGGAAAAGGTACGTTTTCTCTCTTGTCTTGATTTATTTTCTCCTTTCAAGTTATAAACCCATTCCAGTAAAGGGAGTTTTCAAGGTCTCTACTCGGGCAAGAGTTTTGTCTTTGGTCTGCTCCTGTGTGGTAATGGTGGAGTCCAATTTCAAAAATAAAGGAGCAGCCTTGCTTCTGAGCCTCGAGGAAGATTTGATTATAGAGCTAGCAGCTTTCTCTATGCCACTCACAGTCTTCCAGTCACCCCCCGAGCAGTGATAATTTTTTTTTATGATTTTTGTTAAGCTCTTATTATGCGCCAGGCATTGTGCTATGCGCTGGGGTAGATAATATTATTAATAATAATGATTATTATTATTATTGTAGTTGTGAAGTCCCCTCCCACGATGGCGCCTGGAGAGTTTCCAGTCCTCTACCAGTCTCGACTACAGGAGGGAGAGTGAAGAAGAGGCCTACCCATTCCATTTCTAGCTTGGGCAGTGGCTAGTGAGTGGAAGACAATTTGCTACAAGTCAAAACTCCCCTGTGCTGGACAGCAGGGGTACGGAAGAGAGTCGAGGGGGGAGACTCAGGTTTATTGTGTGGGAGATGACAATGGTAAACCAGTTTTCACCAAGAAAACTCTGTGGATCCACTACCAGAACAATTGCAGATAGAGGAGGGGTGTTCTGGGAGAGATGTGTCCATGGCGTTGCTATGGGTCAGAGACGACTCGATGGCATAAGACAAGACAAGACTTTTTAAGTGCTTACTATGTGTCAAGCACTGTTCTAAGCTCTGGGGTAGAGAAAAGTTCATTCGTTCATTCATTCGATCATATTTATTGAGCGCTTACCGTATGCAGAACACTGTACTAAGCACTAGGGAAACTACAATACAAAAATAAACAGGTTGGACCCAGTCCCTGTCCCACATCGGGCTCACAATCTTAATCCTCATTTTACACATGCGGTAACTGAGGCCCTGAGAAGTGAAGTGACTTGCCCAAGGTCACACAGCAGATGTGTGGCGGAGCCGGGATTAGAACCCAGATCCTTCTGACTCTCAGGCCCTTACTCTATCCACTAAGCCAAATTGCTTCTCTAATATGAGATCGTCAGGTTGGACATAATTCATGTCCCACATGGGGCTCACAGTCTTAATCCTCATTTTACAGATGAGGTAACTGAGGCCCAGAGAAGTGATTTACCCAAGGTCACACAGTAAGCAATTAGCAGAATGGGGATTCGAACCCACATCCCATGCTCTTTCCACTAGGCCATGGTTTTTCCCACGTGTGTGTAATATCCTTCACTTGAAGTGTCATCTCGTGGCTCAGTGGAAAGACCCCGGGCTTTGGAGTCAGATGTCAGGGGTTCAAATCCCAGCTCCGCCACTTGTCAGCTGTGTGACTTTGGGCAAGTCACTTAACTTCTCTGGGCCTCAGTGACCTCATCTGAAAAATGGGGATTAAGACTGTGAGCCCCCCGTGGGACAACCTGATCACCTTGTAACCTCCCCAGCGCTTAGAACAGTGCTTTGCACATAGTAAGCACTTAACAAATGCCATTATCATTATTATTATTATCTCTGAACACAAAGGACAGCTCTATGCATGGCCAGAGATAAAAGGCAAATGTTTTCAGGCTCAGTGGACACCCAAGGAAAAGGGAAAGACAAAGGGTAACAAACAGAAATTCCAACTTTGATCTGTGTGCCTGTCGGTTTTAATTCAGCTGATTCTCTCTAAACTTCACGGGTGAAAAGTAGGAGTTAATGAGGTGACCCTGGTGGAAGCCCTGGGTGGCCTGGATGGCTTTAAAATAGCCCAAAGTGGATTTCTGGGTTCACTGCTTCGGTGAAATGAACATTCCTTCAGCCCTGGCTCTCGGGTCGGGGTGACCTTGCTTGTCACCCCTAAGGAAATGCTGGGTGGTGGTTGCCGATTTGTACTTCCCAAGCGCTTAGTACAGTGCTCTGCACACAGTAAACGCTCAATAAATATGATTGAATGAATGGCTGCATGTCTAGTGGTTCAGGAGGAGGCTTCATGCCAGTGTTCTTTTCAGAGCTTCAGCAGCCTGGTTTAGCGGAAAGAGAAAAATTCCTGGCAGTTCGAAGAACCTAATTCTAATCCCAGCTCCGCCACTTGTCTCCTGTGTGACCTTGGGTAAGTCACATAACTTCTCTGTACCTCAATTACCTCATCTGGAAAATGGGGATTAAGACCTGGAGCCCCATGTGAGGCATGGACTGTATCCAAACTGATTAGCTTGTATTTATCTATTAGTACAGTTCTCGGCACATAGTAAATGCTTGACAGATTCCATAAAAAAGTAATGTCTAAGCGAGAGTTTATCTGTTAGTTCAAATGAGCTGTATCAGGCTGAGGAAAATGTGATCTCATCAATCACGAGAAGCAGCGTGGCCGAGTGGATAGAGCACGGGCCTGGGAATCAGAAGGACCTGGGTTCTAATCCTGACTCTGCCACTTGTCTGTTGTGTGACCATGGAGAAGTCACTTCACTTTGTTCCTCAGTTCCCTCATCCGTAAAATGAGGATTAAAACTGAGAGTCCTATGTAGTACAGGGAATCAATCGAATTTATTGAGCGCTTACTGTGTGCAGAGCACTGTACTAAGCGCTTGGGAAGTACAAGTTGGCAACATATAGAGACGGTCCCTACCCAACAGTGGGCTCACAGTCTAGAAATGTGTCCAAACCTATTAACTTGAATCTACCCCGTGTTTAGTACAGTTCCCGGCACATAGTAAGCACTTAATGAGCTTTCCTAGGCTCTGCACACAGTAAGCACTTAATAAATATGATTGAATGAATGGAAATCTACAATTTGTGGTAACTAAGTCCTATCTCAGCCTCTAGCAGGGAGGACTCTTGAAAGAAATGTTTGATAGTATGTTCTCAATTTTTTTTTATGTCATTTTGTAATAATAATAATAATAATGGTGGCATTTGTTAAGCGCTTACGACGTGCCGAGCACTGTTCTAAGTTCTGGGGGCGTACAAGGTAATCAGGTTGTCCCACGGGGGGCTCACAGTCTTAATCCCCATTTTACAGTTGAGGGAACTGAGGCCCAGAGAAGTGAAGTGACTTGCTCAAGGTCACACAGCAGACAAGTGGTTCAGCAGGAATTAGAACCCAGGTCATTCTGAGATCCTGGTCCCGGTTCTACCCACTAGGCCATGCTGGTTCTCTCCCCATCCAGAAGTAAGCATCGCATTCATTTCCAAGACCTGATTAGGAATGGACATTGTTATGGTCGGGTCGAAAATAATCTGCAAATTACTGTGCTTTCTCTAATATGTATTTTTTTGTGCAAGAATGATACAAAAAACAGCTGCAGTTAGGGGGCAGAGGAAATGTTTGTTGCAGAAGAATACATTTTAACGTGTAATCACAAATTACTAGGATATTATAATAATCATAATAATAATACTTTCTTCTAAGGTAACCCCTCTCCTCTTTAGTATTCAAATATCCGCTCTGTGAAAACCTGCTAAATAGATAATTGTACCTTTGAACAGTATTTAAAAGGCATGCGTTTGATTTCCTCTTAGTATCCTAATATAGGCAGTTGAATTGGAGAGAGTTGAGGTGTTTTCATTTTACACTGTCACTGTAGTGGGTCATTTTCTGTTTGGCCTTTATTGCTGCTGAAGTGTATTATTGGATGAATTTGGTTTCCACATAAAGGTAGAGGGAACTGAAGTCCTGGTGGAAAGAACACTTGGATCAGAAAATTGGAGTTGTCTGACAGGTTTACCTGAACTGTCACAGGTGGGGAAATTTTCAATCATTCTGGACCTCATTTTCTAGGTCTCCAAAGTTACTTTCCAAGTACCTAGTACGGTGCTTTGCCCAGGGTAAGCGCTCAATAAGTATAATTGATTGAATGAATGAATGGAAATTCTGCATCTATTCCTCTCCCATCTCCACTTCCTTGTGATACAATCCTGGGCATGGAGGAGTCTACTCCAGAGCATTATCGGAGATACGAAACCTCCTAATCACGTAGGGGTCCCATTAAGAAGCAGCGTGGCTCGGTGGAAAGAGCCCGGACTTGGGAGTCAGAGGTTGTGGGTTCTAATCCCAGCTCCGCCAATTGTCAGCTGTGTGACTTTGGGCAAGTCACTTAACTTCTCTGGGCCTCAGTTACCCCATCTGTAAAATGGGGATTAAGACTGTGAGCCCCCCGTGGGACAACCTGATCACCTTGTAACCTCCCCAGCACTTAGAACAGTGCTTTGCACAGAGTAAGCGCTTAATAAATGCTAACATTATTATTATTAAGGAAATTCTGGAGTGGCTGGCTAAGGACGGAGAAGGTCTGAAGTCAAAGACCTTCAATGGAAGGATGGATTCATTCATTCAGTAGTATTTATTGAGCGCTTACTGTGTGCAAAAAACTGTACTAAGCGCTTGGGAAAGTAGAATACAACAACAAACAGACCTATTCCCCTCCCACAACGAGCTGGCAGCCCAGAGGGTGGGGTGCTTAGTCTCCAGAACAGGAGTCGGTTACGTTTTTGTACAGGAGAGCAGAACAAAATGGAACCTTTGTGTAGTTTGGTGCTCAAAGTGTCTCTCATACATTTAAATACTCATCCATGGAGCTCATCCATACTCATTCATTGTGAATCAAGTGGCTTTAAACACCTCACACATGTCACTAGTCTGCTGTGGGACCTTGGGCAAGTCACTTTGCTACTTGGGTGCCTCAGTTAACTCTCTATAAAATGGGGATTAAGACTGTGAGCCCCACTTGGAACAGAAAATTTGCACTTTCCAAGCGTTTAGTACAGTGCTCTGCACACATTAAGAGCTCAATAAATATAACTGACTGAATGAATGAATGTCCAACCTGATTAACTCGTATCTACCCCAGTGCTTAGAACAGTGCCTGGCACATAGTAAGTGCTTAACAAACACTATAAAATACAAAAAAAAAAAAAAACCCTTATCTACACACACGCACACACCAGTTTCTTAATATTAACAAATATTTACAAATAACAAATGCCAAAATATTATTATCAGCTTGAGATATACATGTGATTCCAAGAAGAACTTGATCAGTCAGTGGTATTTTCTGTAGTTCAGTGCTACATACAGAGCACTGTATTAAGAGCTTGGGAGAGGACAATACAACAGAATTAGTGGTCATGTTCCCTGACCATAACGAACAGATATGGCTATTTTAAGCCACAAACGTAAACCTAAGTCTGGAAAACAGGGAGGAAGAAGGGAAAAATATACAGCTGTCAATTCAGTGAGTCTTAAAGCAGTAGGGACTGGCTCCAGGGCTCTATATTTTGGAAATACGACTGATGCAGCATAAGAGTTAGTAAACAAGCTCATTCACAGAAAGTGTGGTGAGGGGGACAGAGACTCTTGTAAAGAAGAAGTGGAAAAACTGGGGGCAGTCAATATGTATTAAAGTTATCCAAAAAGGAATTTTTCTAAAATACCATGTACACCTGCTTTAATGTGTCTGATGCGCCTCGGATATTTTTCTTGAAAACCTACGAAAACATCTAGCATTATTTCCCTAGGCTTTCTTTTATTTATTTATTTTTTATTTTGAGCCTTTATATCACTCAAAGAGCTGTCCATTTACCATGCAGATGGACCCCACTGCCTGAGGGATTCATTGACTTTTCCTTGGCCCCTTCAGAGAGCCCAAAATAGGAGACATCAGACAGAAGTTTTGTTATTTGCAAAGAAAGCATAATGACCCAGAACCATTATATCTGCCCTAAGCAATCAGAAAATGATATGCGGTTTCAATTTGAGATTCTCCTTCTCCGTTTCCCCCTGTTTCCCTTCACTTTCCCAGATAGACTCCTAGAGTCTTTCCTGGGTTAAAATCTAGTGTGGGGGGGGGGGGAAAGGAGGGCTGCAAATGGAAAGCATATCAGCCTGGGAGTCGGAGGAGATGGGTTCTAATCCTGACTCAGCCACTTGTTGGCCGTATGACCTTGGGTAAGTCACTTCACTTTTCTGGGCCTCAGTTACCTCATCTGTAAAATGGTGATTGTGTGAGTCCCACAGGGAACATGGACTGTGCCCAGCACTTGTAACTACCCCAGTGCTTAACACTGGGGTAAGCACTTAACAAGTACCATAAGAAAAAACAGAAAAAGACACAAGATGTAGCAGCCCTAGATCCAGACTCACTATCCTAACAAAGGAAGAAAATGAGGATTTCCTGGATGAGGGGCCAGGGTGGGGACATGATGGCTCTCAATCACAATCAATCAATCAATCAATCAATCATATTTATTGAGCACTTACTGTGTGCAGAGCTCTGTACTAAGCGCTTGGGAAGTACAAGTTGGCAACATATAGAGACAGTCCCTACCCAACAGTGGGCTCACAGTCTAGAAGGGGGAATCAGCTAGACTTACTGAGAGTTTACTGGATACAGAGCACGGTACTAATGATGATGATGATGATGATGGTATTTGTTAAGTGCTTACTATGTGCAAAGCACTGTTCTAAGCGCTGGGGGGATACAAGGTGATCAGGTTGTCCCACGTGGGGCTCACAGTCTTAATCCCCATTTTCCAGATGAGGCTCAGAGAAGTTAAGTGACTTGCCCAAAGTCACACGGCAGACATGTGGCGGAGTCAGGATTCAAACCCATGACCTCAGACTCCAAAGCCCATGCTCTTTCCACTGAGCCACGCTGCTTCCAAATAATAATAACAATGATGGCATTTGTTAAGCGCTTACTATGTGCAAAGCACTGTTCTAAGCGCTGGGGGGATACAAGGTGATCAGGTTGTCCCACGTGGGGCTCACAGTCTTAATCCCCATTTTCCAGATGAGGTAACTGAGGCTCAGAGAAGTTAAGTGACTTGCCCAAAGTCACACAGCAGACATGTGGCGGAGTTGGGATTCAAACCCATGACCTCTGACTCCAAAGCCCATGCTCTTTCCACTGAGCCACGCTGCTTCCAAATCCTACCAGGCATTTGGTAGAGTACACAATCAAAAAGTTAATAGGAAAGTTCCCTGCTTTCCTAATCATGTCTGAGTTCTGTTGACATTGCCATTGACCTGGAACTCTCTTTTTGGTTAGGCTTGTCAAAACAAAAAATTAAAATAAATTCAGCGCCTTGAAACGCCATTTTCCATTGGGAAAATGTAAATTTGAAATGATTTATTACATATTTGTCTTCCCAAAAGGGAAAAATAGATCTGCTAGAATATTTCTTGTGGTGGGGGCTAGAAACATGCCACGTCCAAGTGTTTATAGAGCTGGAACACTTGTTCCTTGGGACATAAAAATCAGGAATTGAGTGGAGTTTCACCATAAATTGACGATGCAAATTTCTAATCTGCAGGCAATCTTCTATCCCTCTGATACCCTATGGATATTTTCTTTCATTTTCCACTAGAAACATCATTATTTCTATTAACTGAGGTAGTTGAGTATAAAATTCATTTCTGTTGCTTTTACAGGAAGACTGTGAAAAAGGAAAATCTTTACTTTGCAAGGAGAGAGGAGGCATGGATGGAGGAAACTGATCAACAGGGAAGAGGAAATCCGTTTTCCTTTGTTTGTTTCAATCCATTTCTTCCACACCAAACATGCCAAAGGACTTTGGAAAATACTTAGGTAGCAGAGCTGTGTCAACTTTATAGAGTAACAAAGTGATCCCGTACTGGGATGACCTCAAAAGAGCGCTCCTTTGGCTTTAAAATCAGTCCATAGAAGATATTTATTGAGCACTTACTATGAGCAGAGTACTGTACTAAGCACTTTGGAGATTTCTAAACAACAGAATTAGCAGACAGGTTCCCAAAAAGAGCTTATGGTTGGTGGTGGGGTGGGTGGGTGGGGGAACAGACATCAATATGAATGAATAAGTAATTTATAATATAGAATTTAAAGAATGTAATAATAATAATAATAATAATAATAATAATAATAATAGCATTTGTTAAGTGCTTACTATGTGCAGAGCACTGTTCTAAGCACTGGATGTAGACAAAAGGGCTGCCCTAGAATTACACACACACCCTTCCCCGCCCCCCAAAATTTGTAGATGCCCTGGGTATTGAACAGCTAGCCACCAACCCACCCCTGCTACAACTTCAGTGCCAGTTTCATTCTTAGCCACCTCTGCCACTATTGCCACGTCCGTGTTCGGAGAAACAGCATGGCCAAGTGGCAAGAGCCTAGGCCTGGGTGTGAGAAAGTCACGGATTCTAATCCCGGCTCTGCCACTTGTCTGCTGTGCGAACTTGGACAAGTTATTTCACTTCTCTGTGCCTCGGTTCCCTCATCTGTAAAATGGGGATTGAGACTGTGAGCCCCACGTGGGACAGGGATTGGGTCCAGCCCGAATATCTTGTTTCCACCCCAGAGCTTAGCACAGTGCCTAGCACACAGTAAGTGCTTAATAAATACCATTATTCATTCATTCATTCAATCATATTTATTGAAAGCTTACTTTGTGCAGAGCACTGTACTAAGCGATTGGGAACTACACGTTGGCAACGTATAGAGACAGTCCCTACCCAACAACGGGCTCACAGTCTAGAAGCGGGAGACAGACAACAAAACATGTGGTCAGGTGTCAGGTCATAAGAATAAATAAAAATAAAGCTAGATGAACATTATTATTCATTAATAATGATAATAATAACAATAAATCACCTTGTAATCTCCCCAGTGCTTAGAACACTGCTTTGCAAAGAGTAAGCACTTAACAAATACCATCATCATCATTATTATTATTATTATTAAATTGGGGTTTAATTCTACTCCCTTTTATTTTATTTTATTTTGTTAACATGTTTTGTTTTGTTCTCTGTCTCCCACTTCTAGACTCTGAGCCCACTGTTGGTAGGGACCGTCTCTATATGTTGCCAACTTGTACTTCCCAAGCGCTTAGTACAGTGCTCTGCACACAGTAAGTACTCAATAAATGCGATTGAATGAATGAATGAATGAATGGATGAATACTTAAACTGTGAGCCCCGTGTGGGACAGGGTCTGTGTCTGACTTGATAAACTCATATCGACTCCAGCACTTAGGACAGTGCTTGGCACATAGTAAGTGCTTAAGAAGTACCAAAATTATAATTATCATTCATTCATTCATTCAATCGTATTTATTGAGCGCTGACTATGTGCAGAACACCGTACTAAGCGCTTGGGAAGTACAAGTTGGCAACAAATAGAGACGGTCCCTACCCACCAGTGGGCTCACAGTCTAGAAGGGGGAGACAAAGAACAAAACCAAACATATTAACAAAATAAAATAAACAGAATAGATATGTACAAGTAAAATAAATAAATTTTGGGCTTCTGTTCCCTCCTTTATGAAATGTACTCTCTCTAAGTTGTGAGCCCCATGTGGGACAGGGGCTTTGCAGCTATTCTAGTGCTTAGCAGAGTGGTTGGCACATAGGAAGCTTTGAATGAAGCAGCTTGGCCCAGTGGATAGAGTACGGGCTTGGCAGTCAGAAGGAGCTAGGTTCTAATCCTGGCTCTGCCACTAATCTGCTGTGTGACCTTGAGGAAGTCACTTCATTTCATTGTGCCTCAGTTGTCTCATCAGTAAAATGGAGATTAAAACCGTGAGCCCTCCATGGGACAGGGACTGCACTCAACCTGATAGCTCGTATCTATCCCAAGGCTTAGTAGCACAGAGCGTTCAACAAATATCATTACAAAATACTATTCCTGTGCCTTCGGATTGGCCCCACAAGTCACTGAATTTCAGATGTCTCCCCTGCTACCTTCTGGTGAGGAAAGTCTGGGAACCAGGCTGATGTTGCTGGGGTTTTTTGGTGTTTGTTGAATGATAATAGTGAGTCCATTTCCCCAGTGACCCTGGACTTTTTACAGCAGCTGTCTTTAACAGTACAGCCTTGATTCCTTTATTTACTTTTGAACAGAAAGGCACATAGATGTCTTATTAGAATCAGAGTTGGATGCATATTGACTAATTAGACTGTGAGCAGCATACCCTTAGATTAGTGAGCCACATATGAGACGGGGACTATGTCCAACTTAATTATCTTTTATCATCCACAGTGCTTAGAAAAGAGTAAGTACTTAAATACCACAGAGAAAATGATTCTAAGTCCAGGCATTTATACCAGAGGCACAATATGTCTTACTCTGATTGAAGAATGTCAAGATTCTTTTTGCCCTACCCTTTCTCCCTTCTGCATCTCCTATGCACTTTAACCGAACCCATATTTATCCATACCCTTCAAACTCTTGATATACTTCATATATCCCACCCTCACCCCCACAGCACTTATGTACATATCCAAAATTTATTTCTTTATATTAATGTCTCTCTTCCTCTTCAGACTGTAAGCTCCTTGTGGGCAGGGAATGAGTCTACCAACTCTGTTAATTGTACCTTCCACCAACTCTGTTTTACTATACTGACCCAAGTGCTTAGTACAGTGCTCTGCACTGCTCAGTAAACACCGCTGACTGATGACTTGGTCCTAAAAACTTTGGTTGTTACGTTGGTAGTTAAGCCTGGTTGTATTTGTTCACTTGGTTTCCCTGGGAGAGTAGGTGGGAAGCAGTGTGGCAAAGTAATAATAATAATAATGGCATTTATTAAGCACTTACTATGTGCAAAGCACTGTTTGAAACTCTGGGGAGGTTACAAGGTGATCAGGTTGTCCCACAAGGGGCTCACAGTCTTAATTCCCATTTTACAGATGAGGTAACTGAGGCACAGAGAAGTGAAGTGACTTGCCCAAAGTCACACAGCTAATAAGTGGCAGAGCCGGGATTTGAACCCATGACCTCTGATTCCAAATCCCGGGCTCTTTCCACTGAGTCACACTGCTTCTCTTGGATCTGGTAGTCAGAGGACATTGGGTCCTGTCTCTGTCGTGTGTCTGCTGTATGACCTTGGTTAAGTCATTTCTCTGCGCCTCGGTTACCTCATCTGTAAAATGGGGATTAAGACTGTGAGCCCCACCTGGGACAGGGACTGTGTCCAACCTGATTATCCTATATCTATCCCAGGGCTTAGAACAGAGCTTGTCACATAGTAAGCATTTAACAAATACCACTGTTCTTATCGTTATTATTATTATTATGAGAAAAATGCAATTTGAGCTTAGAAATGAATACTCAGTTTTACAAAGTTGCTAGACTGGATCATTTACATTGCCAAGGAGGTCTGTTCAGGTCACGCTGGAAATAAATTGAGGCGATGAGAGGTAGGCTGATGGCATTTGTGTGGATCAATAAAATAATCATTTTCTGAGCAAGAGTCAAGAGGAAAATGATCTTTTTTGGCTCAGTCTCCTTTCGGGGCATTTGATCCCCTTCATCCTAGAACAAGGCTGTGCCAAGAAAGACCTCTGAGTCTCTTTACAGCTCTCTGTCAATTATTAGAAACTCCATCGATTGATTGATTTATTGATTAGAAACCCACCTACCTCTTCAGATCAGCATGGAGTTTTTTGTTTCTTTTTTTAATGGTATTATTTAAGCACTTACTATGTGCCTGGCACTGTACTAAGCTGTGGGGCTTACAGTCCTTAATTGGTTGTTGGTTAGAGTCTACGTGGTCTGGGTCTTGAGGAATGGTAACATGCAAAGTTCTTCATTCCCACAAATCCCTTTCAACAACCACAGCTGTGTGACTTTGGGCAAGTCACGTAACCGCTCTGGGCCTCAGTTACCTCATCTGTTAACCGCTCTGGGCCTCAGTTACCTCATCTGTAAAATGGGGATTAAGCCTGTGAACCCCACATGGGACAACCTGATCACCTTGTATCCGCCCCAGTGCTTAGAACAGTGCTTCGTATATACTAAGTGCTTAACAAATGTCATTATTATTATTATTATTATCATCATTATTATTTATCAAGCACTGGGGTAGATAAGAGTTTATCAGGTTGGACACAGTCTCTCTTCCACATGAGGCTCCATAAGAGGGAGAAGTGAGATTGAATCACCATTCTAAAGTTGAGGAAACTGAGACCCAGAGAAGTTAAGTGAATTGCCCAAGGTCACACAGCTGGCAAATGATGAAGCCAAGATTAGAACCCAGGTCCTCTGACTCCCAAACCCCTGTTCTTTCCATTATAAATGCATATTAATCAATCAATCAATCAATCGTATTTATTGAGCGCTTACTGTGTGCAGAACACTACATGCTAAGCCTGGGGTAGACGAAGGATAATTAAGTCAAACACAATTGTTGTTCTTTTGGGGGCTCACAGTCTAAGAGTCAGGAAGATAGTCTGACTTTGAGAGGGAATTTAGGGAAGCAGCATGGGCTATTGATTAGAACACAGGCCTGGGTGTTAGAAGAAACTGGGTTCTAAGCCCTGCTCCACCACTTGTCTGCTTGTGTGACCTTGGGCCAGTCACTTCACTTCTTTGTGCCTCAGTTACCCCCATCTGAAAAATGGGGATTAAGACTGTGAGTCCCAAGTGGGACAGGGATTTTGTCTAGTCTGATAAAGTTACATCTATCCCAGTGCTCAGGGAAGAGCTTGGAGCATAGTAAGTGTTTAACAAATTCCATTAAAAAAAAAGAGAAAAAGCCAAATCTCACTTTCTCTCCAGACATCTCTGGGGTTACTTTGTCTAAAGTGATTCCCCGATCAGTGTTCTCAGTAGGTTCTCAGATAATCATAAAGTGCACATGGGAAAAAATAAAATGCATTACTACATTTCCCAGATGCTTAACATTGACAAAAGCATATAGGCATGCTTAAAACAGTGATAAAGAAATTCACTAAAGGTAGTTTACAGGATCAAAACGTGGTAAATATGTAGCAATATCAAATATTTTGAATTAGGTGCTTTTCGGTGAACATTTAGAAATATGTAATTTTCATCCAAGTCAGGAAAATGACACCTTCAACTAACATGCTAATAATCTACCATTAACTTATTGCTCAGCAGAGAACAAGGACCTATGGAGGAGGGTTATTCATCTCCTTATCCATGTTAAAGTACATTAAAAGTTGAGGAGGTGGGGAAAGATGTAGAGTATGTCGAGAGGGATGGAATTATGAGTTTGACAGATAGGAGCAGGTGCATAATTTTGTAATTCTTTAGGCTGTCAGTCCAAAGCACTTCATTCCTTTAAAAAAATTTAAAATGCGGACAGCAAAAGCAAGGAAAAATTGCTCTGGCATCTATGGGAAAATATATTTAGGTTTCACAATGCTTCTTATTTGCCCAGACTTGAGATGCATTGTTTTCAAAGCTTGTTGGGGGTCGGGGGGTTATTCCATTTTAAGGAAATATCCACTGGTTGTTGATCTATCTCACTACATCTGGAGTCTGGAGTTGCTTCCTTCAAATCCAGTAAAAATGGCAAGCAGGAGAAGAAAATATGAATGACCTGCAGAAGCTGAGGGTAGCCAGGTTACAAATGGCCAGGTCAGTTTTCCATCTTAAGCAGAATTATTTACCTTAATTAATTTGGAAAATTATTAATAGGGCTGAAATGAAGTATTGATTAGTACAGTGAGAAAAAATTCCTGGAAAATGTCCCTAAATCTAAAAGGAAATTAATAGGGATTTGTAGAGGAGGGAGGCTTGGCTTGACTTGAGGGATTCACTATCATTCAAAAACAAATAGTTCTCAAAAATGACTTTGGAACTCCATTTGTGCCCCAGGTGCTTGCATGTCATCTGGATGCCCGAAGAACATTTTGAAATTCCTGCTTTAAAATGAGAAAAGTGGAAAGGGTCCACTGTTTTTAATGAAAACTTGGTCCCATTGAAAGGGATTTGAGGGTTTTTTTTCCCAAGCTCTCCTTAGAATAATAATAATAATAATGATGGTATTTGTTAAGTGCTTACTATGTGCCAAGCACTGTTCTAAGCGCTGGGGTAGATACAAGGTAATCAGGCTGTACCATGTGGAACTCACACTCACAGTCTTAATCTCCATTTTACAGATGAGGTAACTGAGGCAAAGAGAAGTTAAGTGAATTGTCCAAGTTCACACTGCTAATAAGTGAAGGAATCAGGATTAGAACTCATGACCACTGACTCCCAAGCCAGGGCTCTTTCCACTAGGCCACATTGCTTCTCACAAATGTGGCATTTCCTCTGAAATATCCAGGAAATGTTAATTTGATTATGGTTAGAAATAGCTTGGTTTAAGAGAACTCTCCTTTTATTTTATATGTGCCCTAGGACTTAAAAATTAAACTTGACGGAATTCCGAGTAGAACTTGCCAGACAGCAAAATTCCTGATTGGCCTCAAGGAAAATCTTCAGTTAAGTGATTTTAGTCTGATAGTTTTCCCACAGGCTCATGAGCCAGAGCTGCACTTGGGTCACTTAAATGTTAAAGTCTCCCTTGCTCTGCGGTTTTGCTTTATTTGATAAACTCTGTGCTTAAAGCTGTGACAGGCACGCCATTACAAAACACCTATTCTCTGGAATACCCTGTGCCTTATACGGTTCCCGACCCATTTACTTGTTTTGTTTTGTTGTCTGTCTCCCCCTTCTAGACTTTAAGCCCGTTATTGGGTAGGGACCATCTTTATATGTTTCCGATTAGTGCTTCCCAAGCGCTTAGTACAGTGCTCTGCACACAGGCAGTGCTCAATAAATACGATTGAATGAATGAAATGAGAAAATCTTTCTTGCAGAAAGAAATGGCACTGAAATGGAATAAATGGGGAAAGAAAAGCAAATGGAATCGGAGGACAAATGTGACAAACAAGCCAGCAGAAGATACGTTACATTTCTACCATTATAGTTGGCTGTCAGGGAACGTGTAGGTTGGTTTTTTTATTCTTCCTAAGGGCTTAGCACAGTCCACTGTACCCAACGTCCTCAAAAATACTATTGTTACTACAAGTACTTAAACGTTATGCTTTTGTGAGTCATAAGTCATCTATTTGATTGGGTAGCAGAGAAATCCCCCAGGGTGTTGACGCTAAATTTGGATGGAGGCTACATAAATTCCACTGATCAATTCTGGCCTCTCTAACAGTAATTATTTCTGGAGGACTTAGAACCATGTTGGCAAAATGTTTTTCAATTACTGTTAACCACTCTCTCCAAGCCACCTGTGTGAGAAATGATGATGGAGACTACCCGTCGAAAGCCATGGATTAGCCTGGCTCCCAGAAGAGAAGCAGCAAGGCCTAGTGGAAAAAGCACGGGCCTGAAAGTAAGAAGGTCTTGGGTTCTAATCCTGACTCCTCTACTTGTCTGCTGTGTGACCTTGGGCAAATCACAACCTCTGTTTGTCTCAGTTCCCTAATCTGTAAAATGGAGATTAAAACTGTGAGCACTGCGGGGACAAGGACTATGTCCAGCCTGATTATCTTGTATCTACTCCAGAATTTAGAACGGTGTCTGGCACTTGGTAAGCACTTAACAAATACCATAATTATTAAGGGGATTAAGACTGTGAGCCCCATGTGGGACATGGACTATGTCCGAAGTGATTAGCTTGGATCTAGCGCTCAATAAATAAGATTAGACTGTGAGCCCACTGTTGGGTAGGGACTGTCTCTATATGTTGCCAACTTGTACTTCCCAAGCGCCTAGTACAGTGCTCTGCACACAGTAAGCGCTCAATAAATATGATTGATTGATTGATTGATTGAATAAATGAATGAATACCAGCACTTAGAACAATACTGGCACAGTGTAAGCACTTATCAAATCCAAAAAAAAAACCCCAAAACACAGCAGGCAAGCCTGTGCCCTCTCCATTAGGTCACACTGCTTCTCTTCCTCCACTCCTCTCCACCCTAAACTCACTGTGGGCATGGAATGTATCTGTTTATTGTTGTACTGTACTCTCCCTAGTGCTTAGCACAGTGCTCTATACAGAGCAAGCATTCAATAAATGCCATTGAACGAGTGAACAAATTCTCCTGAAGGGAGCAGAGAAGCTTCAGGCTCCTTTCCCGAATCAACAGGGCCACCTTGATTCCATTTAGTCACAGGTGAGTCTTTTTTTGTTGTTTCTTTGGCTAATTTTTCTTTCAGGAATTTGTTACATGCTTATTATGTGCCAGGCACTGTACTAAGAAGCACTGGGGTAGACACAAGCTAATCAGATTGGGCACAAACTCTGGACATAGTCAAGACTCTGGATTAAGGAATTTAGATTTTATTTCCACTTATCTCAGTCTGGTGATCTGTCCTTATTAATGGTTCATTAGGCCAAAAGCAAAAAAACCAACAAAACTCTAGAAGACACTTATACAGTACAGTTAAATACTCATATTCTGTCAGGGCAAGGGAAATTATCATTCCCTGCAAATTTACCGTCAGACCACACAGTTTTTTTGAGGACATCTGAGATTTCAAATTGGTGTGCTGGAGCCAATCAAAATCCCAGTCAATCAACAGATCAAGAAGCAGTGTGGCTTAGTGAAAAGAGCATGGGCTTGGGAGTCAGAGGTCATGGGTTCTAATCTCACCTTCGCCCCTTGTCAGCTGTGCAGCTTTGGGCAAGTCACTTCGCTTCTCTGTGCCTCAGTTGCCTCATCTGTGAAATGGGGGTTAATTAAGACTGTGAGCCCCACGTGGGACAACCTGATAACCTTGTACCTATCCCAGCGCTTAGAACAGGGCTGGGCACATAGAAAGCACTTAACAAATACCATCATTATTATTTACTGAGAGCATACAGCATTCAGAGCACTGTACCCAGCACTGGGGAGAGGACACTATAACAGAGTTGGTTGTCATGTTCCCTGTCCATGAATCATGCCACTAGTCTCTTATAAAAGGGCATCGGAGCTTTAAAGCAGCGTAAGAACGTGATCACCTTATAACCTCCCCAGCGCTTAGTACAGTGCTTTGCACATAGTAAGCACTTAATAAATGCCATTATCATTATTATTTAAAGCACTCAGAGAAGTAATGTGGCTTGGGGATGGAGCATGGGACTGGGATTCAGAAGGACCTGGATTCGAAACCCAGATCCATCACTTGTCTGCTGTGTGACCTTGGACAAATCACTTTACTTCTCTGGGCCTCAGTTACCTCATCTGTAAAATGCAGGTTAAGACTGTGAGCCCCACGTAGGACGGGGACTGTGTCTGACCCTGATAATCTGGTGTCTACTCCCGCACCTAGTACAGCACCTGGCACTCAGTAAATGCTTCACAAGTGCTTAAAAACAAAAGAACAGAGGCACAGACACTCTGGAGGGAAAAAACCCCAGGATCATTTAAGATATTTTACATCCTGGTTGCCTTACTTAGGTACTGTATATGAGAGGAGAGAAGGTCAGCGACTGAGTAAGGAAAATCCACGAGGAGGTCGATACAACACTAGCTGAATTAAAGAGTCAAGGTGAGGATAGCACTGTGAATACAGAACAGCACAAATCAGACGGAAAATCATGAAAAAGCTCAGAGATGATTTATGAGAATCAAGATGAAATTGGTAAACTCTTTCAGGTTGTATTGGACTAGCTGCCACTAGAGCTGGAGAAAAAAAAATGGCATTTGTTAAGTGCTTACTACATGAAAAGCACTGTTCTAAGTGCTGGGGAGGATACAAGGTGATTAGGTTTTCCCATGTGGGGCTCAAAGTCTTAATCCCCATTTTAAAGATGAGGTAACTGAGGCACAGAGAAGTGAAGTGACTTGCCCAAACTCACACAGCTGACAACTGGCGGAGCCGGGATTTGAACCCATGACCTCTGACTCCAAAGCCCGGGCTCTTTCCACTGAACCACGCTGCTTCTAAGGCTTTGAAGATGGTAGAGAGAGTGATGGTCTGTCAGATATGAAGAAGCAGGGCGGTTTGAAGAAATTACTCTCAATTTGATGTTGGAGAGGTATTTAATCCTCATTTTATAGATGAGGAAACTGAAGCACAAAGAAGTTAAATGACTTGCCCAAGGTCATACAGCAAGCAATTAGCATAGCTGGAACAGCATGGTATAGCAGATGCAACACAGGCCTAGGAGTCAGAAGGTCATGGGTTCTAATCCTGACCACCAACTGTCTGCTGTGTGACCTTGGGGAAGTCACTTCACTTCTCTGGGCCTCAGTTGCCTCATCTGGAAAATGGGGATTGAGATTGTGAACCCCAAGTGTGACAGGGATTGCGTCCAACCTGATTTGCTGATATCCACCCCAGCGCTTAGTACAGTGCCTGGCACATAGTAAGTGCTTAATAAATACCACCATTATTATTACTATTACTATAGGCGGAATTAGATCCCAGGCCTGAGCTCTTTCTATTAGGCCATGCTGTTTTTCAATTGATTGACTAATTTATTAAGAAGGAATAGACAAGGGACAAGGTGGATTTAACCCGCATCACCACATTTTATTTATCTGTATTGATATCTGTCTCCCCCACTCTAGACTGTGAGCTCATTGTGGGCAGGGAACGTCGCTGTTTATTGTCATATCGTACTTTCCCAAGCACTTAGTACAGTGCTCTGCACACAGTAAGCGCTCAATAAATACGATTGCATGAATGGATGAATGAATGAATGCATTTAGGACTCATCACCAATTTCTTGGCTTGGATTTAAGTCTGGAATGACCAATGGTCAGTTCCACATTCTGTACAAGAATAGACGATCCTTCCTGCTCGGATGCATTGATCCGTTCAGATCTGTCTCTAAGGCCGACTTTCTGCCCCCCAGATCTTCCTGAGGTCTCCACTCGAGAGTAGCTGCTATATTCATTCATTCACTCAGTCATATTTATTGAGCTCTTACTGTGTGCAGAGCACTGTACTAAGCACTTGGGAAGTCCAAGTTGGCAACATCTAGAGACGGTCCCTACCCAACAACGGGCTCAGAGTCTAGAAGGGGGAGACAGACAGCAAAAAAAAAAACATGGGGCCAGGTGTCAAGTCATCAGAATAAATAGACCTTGGCCACCTAACAAGCCTCATCACATCATATCAGTTGATTGTATTCACCGAGCTCTTACCGTGTGCCGAGAACTGTACTGAGCGACTGGGAGATTACAAGCACTGAGTACTCTAACTACAACCCAGCCCACAAACATCGCTCTTATAATAATAATAATAATAATAATGACATTTATTAAGCACTTACTATGTGCAAAGCACTGTTCTAAGCGCTGGAGAGGTAACAAGGTGATCAGGTTGTCCCACGGGGGGTTCCCAGCCAATCACCATTTTACAGATGAGGTAACTGAGGCACAGAGAAGTTAAGTGACTTGCTCAAACTCACCATGCCTCGATCTCCTCTGTCTCACCGCCAACCTCTTGCCCACATCGTGCCTCCACCCTGGAACTCCCTCCCTCCTCACATAATAATAATAATAATAATAATAATAATAATGATATCCGTTAAGCACTTACTATGAACAAAGCACTGTTCTAAGCGCTGAGGAGGTTGCAAGGTGATCAGGTTGTCCCCGGGGAGCTTGCAGTCTTAATCCCCATTTTACAGATGAGGTAACTGAGTCAACATGATCCATACCAGCCCCCTCAGACTTTGAGGAATATTTTAAACAATTGAAACCATCTCCAGCAACAAATTTTCAGGTGAGGAACTGTTAGCATTTAGCTGAAGCCTTAAGACGAATGACATGATCCTTGTCGCATTTAAATAGAAAGCTGAATGACGTTTAATAATCATTGCGGTGTTTGATAAGTGCTTACTGGGTGTCAAGCACTGGGGAAGATAAAGGATGATTTGGTAAGACAGGGCCCCTGATCGCACAATCTGAGTAAGAAGGAGACCAGGTATTGATTCCCCATTTTACGGATGAGGTAACTGAGGCACGCAGAAGTGACGTGACTTGACCAAATTTGAGACTTTCAGGAATGCGGCGGAGCGGGGATGAGAACACAGTTCCTCTGATTCCCAGCTCTATCAACTAGACCACGCTGGTTCTTAGGTAATTTGTCGGGAAGTCTCGTTAATCACCCTTTTCCTTCCATTGTTGTAGTTCCTGAGAGCCCTCACGCCTCCCTGACAGGCAGCTTTTATAATAATGAATTTGTCATTTGTCAAATCTTCCAGAGCTATAAATTCAACCTTATTGATATCCCCATTGGCACAGTGACACTTTAGAGCTATAAATATTATCCACCACTTATCCACAAGAGTATAGTTTATCTCAGTGGAGAAATTAATCATCGTTGGCATGGATTTACTCTTGCATTTGAAGGACTTAACAGATGCTGATTACCTGCTAATTACTATGAACCATCTCTTTCTGTCGTACGAACAGTTCTGTTTCGATTTTAAATTCATGGAAGCTTACAGGAGGCTCAGTCAGTCAACTGTATTTTCTGAGAGCGTACTGTGTGCATAGCACTGTACTAAGCGCTGGGGAGGGGACATTACAACAATATAACAGACATGTTCCGTAGGCAAAACTAGTTTAGTGTCTAGAGGGAAACCATCTAAAGCTAGGGGTTTCAATAAGACAAAGGTTTTGGGTTTTTTTCCTATTTTAGGATTCTCCCTGCCTTTCCTTTGGATCACTTTTTTAGGGGGTTGGAGGGAGGTCACTGAGATCATAACGTCTTTGATTTAAAACAGAAAGCAGCATGGCCTAGTGATTAGACCACGGGCCTGGGAGTATATGTATATATGTTTGTACGTATTTATTACTCTATTTATTTATTTTATTTGTACATGTTTATTCTATTTCTTTTATTTTGTTAATATGTTTTGTTTTGTTGTCTGTCTCCCCCTTCTAGACTGTAAGCCCGCTGTTGGGTAGGGACCATCTCTATATGTTGCCAACTTGTACTTCCCAAGCGCTTAGTCCAGTGCTCTGCATACGGTAAGCGCTCAATAAATATGACTGAATGAATGGGAGTCAGAAGGACCTGGGTTCTAATCCCGGCTCTGCCACGTGTCTGCTGTGCGACCTTGAGCAAGTCGCTTCACTTCTCTGTGCCTCAGTTACTTCATCTGTAAAATGGGGATTAAGGATGCGAGCCCACATGGGACAGGGAATGTGTCCGACCTTATTAGCTTGTATCTACACCAGTGCTTAGTTCAGTGCCTGGCACTTAGTAAACGCTTAACAAATACCACACACACACACGTACACATACAGACATACACACACACAAAAGGAGCCAATGCCCAAATTGGCAAAATGCAAAACCTAAGCCTGTTCGAAAAAAAAAAAAAATCCTGAACCTAATTATGTTTGAACGATCCAAAAGGGACCAAACTCCTCTGCACGAACCTGAAAGGCGAATTGGAAACCAGGTTTATTTTGAGGCAAGATTTCTGCTTTAACCAAAATCCATATCCATGATGATGATTCATTCAATCGTATTTACTGAGCGCTTACTGTGTGCAGAGCACTGTACTAAGCGCTTGGGAAGTCCAAGTTGGCAACATATAGAGGCGGTCCCTACCCAACAGCGGGCTCACAGTCGATGATGGCATTTGTTAAGCATTTATTATGTGTAAAGCACTGTTCTAAGTGCTGGGGAGGATACAAGGTCATCAGGTTGTCCCACTTGGGGCTCACAGTCTTAATCCCCATTTTACAGATGAGGTAACTGAGGTGCAGAGAAGTTAAGTGACTTGCCCAAAGTCACACAGCCAACAATTGGAGGAGCCAAGATTTGAACCCATGACCTCTGACTCCCAAGCCCGGGCTCTTTCCACTGAGACATACCCATGAATCTGTACAGCTGTAGACGTGTGGCCAGATTTCTGCATTTTGCATACACGAGCACGATATTTGTCTGGCTAGTGTAGACATTCTTTCTCTCTTTCTATTCCCTTTTCTCTCCTTAGAAGGAAAGTGATGGATGCTTAGTACAGTGCCTGGCATATAGTAAGTACTTAACAAATACCATAATTAATCAATCAGTGGTATCTATTGAGCATTTACTGGGTGCAGAACACTTTACTAAGTGCTTGGGAAAGAGCCCATCAATCATATTTACTGATTGGTATTTATGAAACAGAAAATAAGTCTATTTTTTTCTTTCTCCATTACTTGTAACTATTTTGTGGCTGAAAATCTAGAGCCAAAAAAAAAAAAAATCACATTTTGGGGCTGGATTTACTGCTGGATTTAACTGTTTTGTTTTGTTTTGTGGTACTTAGGAAGTGCTTACTATACACCAGGCATTCATTCATTCATTCAATCGTATTTATTGAGCATTTATTGTGTGCAGAGCACTGTACTAATGTACGTACTAAGGCATGTACATACATTAGTATGTACATGCTTTAGACTGTGAGCCAACTGTTTTTAGACTGTGAGCCCACTGTTGGGTAGGGACTGTCTCTATATGTTGCCAATTTGTACTTCCCAAGCGCTTAGTACAGTGCTCTGCACATAGTAAGCGCTCAATAAATACGATTGATGATGATGATGATGTACTAAGCACTGGGGTGGATTTTGTTAATATGTTTTGTTTTGTTCTCTGTCTCCCCCTTCTAGACTGTGAGCCCACTGTTGGATAGGGAACGTCTCTATATGTTGCCAACTTGTACTTCCCAAGCGCTTAGTACAGTGCTCTGCACACAGTAAGTGCTCAATAAATACGATTGAATGAAAGAATGAATAAAAGTTTATCAGGTTGGACACAGTCCCTGTCCCACATTTGTTCATTCATTTGTATTCACTGAGTGTTTACTATGTACAGAGCACTGTACTAAGCTCTTGGAAAGTACAATTCAGGAATAAAGAGAGACAACCCCTGCCCACAACGGGCTTACAGTCTAGAAGGGGGGAGACAGACATCAAAACAAGTAAACAGGCATCAACAGCAACAATATAAATAGGTAAAATTCTAGACAGTGAGCCCACTGTTGGGTAGGGACCATCTCTATATGTTGCCAACTTGTACTTCCCAGGCGCTTGGTACAGTGCTCTGCACAAAGTAAGTGCTCAATAAATACGATTGAATGAATGAATGAATAAAATTATAGATATATACTCAGCAAAACAAGTAAATGGCACTATTACAAATAAATAGAATTATATATAGGTACATATACAAACAAGCGTTATGGGGTGTCCCACTGTTGGGTAGGGACTGTCTCTATATGTTGCCAACTTGTATTTCCCAAGCGCTTAGTACAGTGCTCTGCACACAGTAAGTGCTTAATAAATATGATTGATTGATTGATTGATTGGGGGGCAGAGCAAAGAGAGTGATTTGGGGAAATGGGGAGGGGAGGGAGAGCTGAGGAAAAGGATGGCTTAGTTTGGGAAGGCCTTTTGGGGGAGGTGAGACTTCAGCAGGGCTTTGAAGGGGGGGAAGTGTCATTGGCAGATATGAGGAGGGAGGCCATTCCAGGCCAGACGAAGGACTTGGGCCAGGGGTAGATGATGGAACAGGGGAGAACAAGGCACAGAGTGGAGGTTAGTGGCAGAGGAACGGAGAGGTGAGGTGAGAGGGGGCCAAGGTGATGGAGAGCTTTGAAGCCAATAGTGAGGAGTTTTTTCCTTGATATGAAGGTCGATTCACTCATTTATTCATTCAATCGTATTTATTGCGCGCTTACTGTGTGCAGAGCAATCAATCAATCAATCATATTTATTGAGCGCTTACTGTGTGCAGAGCACTGTACTAAGCGCTTGGGAATTTCAAGTTGACAACATATAGAGAGGGTCCCTACCCAACAGTGGACTCACAGTCTAGAAGGGGGAGACAGAGAACAAAACAAAACATATTAACTAAATAAAATAAATAGAATAGATATGTACAAGTAAAATAAATAGAGTAATAAATACATACATATATACATATATACAGGTGCTGTGGGGAAGGGAAGGAGGTAAGGTAGGGGATGGAGAGGGGGAGGAGGGGGAGAGGAAGGAGGGGGCTCAGTCTGGGAAGGCCTAAGCGCTTGGGAAGTACAAGTTGGCAATATATAGTACAAGCTGGCAATCACTGGAGATTTTTGAGGAGGGGGGCAACAAGCCCAGAGCATTTCTGGAGAAAGATAATCCGGGCAGCAGAGTGAATTCCTCCTCCCCATCCCCCTCACCCTACTTCCTTTCCCTCCCCACAGCACTTGTAGATATATTTGTACAGATTTATTACTCTATTTATTTAACTTGTACATATTTGCTATTCTACTTATTTTGTTAATGACGTGCGTATAGCTTTAATTCTATTTGTTCTGATGATTTTGACACCTGTCTACATGTTTTGTTTCGTTGTCTGTCTCCTCCTTCTAGACTGTGAGCCCGTTGTTGGGTAGGAACCATCTCTAAATGTTGCCGACTTGTACTTCCCAAGCGCCTACTACAGTGCTCTGTACACAGTAAGCCCTCAATAAATAGGATTGAATGAAATGAATGAATGAAACATAGACTGAAGCGGGGAGGGACAGGAGGTTGGGAGGTCAGAAAGGATGCTGATGCAGTAATCCAGCTGGGATAGGATGAATGATTGTACTAACATGGAAGAGGTTTGGATGGAGAGGAAAGGGCAGATTTTGGCAATGCTGTGAAGGTGAGACCACAGTCTTATTCCTCATTTTATGGATGATATGACTGAGGCGCAGAGAAGTGAAGTGACTTGCTGGAGGTCACACAAAAGACAAGTGGCAGAGCCGGGATTAGAATCTAGGTCCTTCTGACAACCAGGCCTGTGGTTGTCACGCCAGCCTGTTTCTTACTGGGCCATGCTACCTCTGGCCTGGAAAGCCCTGCCTCTTCAAATCCACCCAACAATCACACTTCCCCCCTTCAAAGCCCTACTGAAGGCTCACCTCCTCCAAGAGGCCTTCCCAGATTAAGTCCCCCTTTTCCTCAGCTCCCGGCCATCGCCCCGAGTCCCTTCCTTTGCTAGCCTCTCACCACACCACAGCACTTGTGTATACATGTGCATATCTACAATTCTATTTATTTATATGAATGCATGTTTATTTATTTTGATGTGCCTATATCTATAATTCTGTGGTTTCGTATTGATGCTAGTTTACTTGTTTTGATGTCTGTCTGCCCCATTCTAGATTGTAAGCCCGTTGTGGACAGGGATTGCCTCTATTGCTGAACTGTACTTTCCAATCATTCATTCGTTCATTCATTCAATCGTATTTATTGAGCGCTTACTGTGCGCAGACCACTGTACTTGGGAAGTACAAGTTGGTGACATATAGAGATGGTCCCTACCCAACAGTGGGCTCACGGTCTAGAAGGGGGAGACAGACAACAAAACAAAACATGTAGACAGGTGTCAAGTCATCAGAATAAATAGAAATAAAGCTAGATGCACATCATTAACAAAATAAATAGAATGGTAAATACGTACAAGTAAAACAGAGTAATAAATCTGTACAAGCATATATACAAGTGTTGTGGGGAGGGGAAGGAGGTAGGGTGGGGGGGGTTGGGGAGGGGGAGAGGAAAAAGGGGCTCAGTCTGGGAAGGCCTCCTGGAGGAGGTGAGCTCTCAGTAGGGCTTTGAAGGGAGGAAGAGAGCTAGCTTGGCTTGGATGTGCGGAGGGAGGGCATTCCAGGCCAGGGGGAGGACGTGGGCTTGGGGTCGACGGTGGGACAGGCGAGAACGAGGTACAGTGAGGAGGTTAGCGGTGGCAGAGGAGTGGAGGGTGCGGGCTGGGCTGGAGAAGGAGAGAAGGGAGGTGATGTAGGAGGGGGGCGAGGTGATGGACAGCCTTGAAGCCGGGAGTGAGGAGTTTTTGCTTGAAGCGTAGATTGACAGGCAGCCACTGGAGATTTTTGAGGAGGGGAGTAACATGCCCTGAGTGTTTCTGCACAAAGATGATCCGGGCAGCAGCATGAAGTATAGGCTGAAGTGGGGAGAGACAGGAGGACGGGAGATCAGAGAGGAGGCTGATGCAGTAATCCAGTCGGAATAGGATGAGAGACTGTGAACCAGCAAGGTAGCGGTTTGGATGGAGAGGAAATCACTTAGTGCAGTGCTCTGCACACAGTAAATGCTCGATAACTGCGATTGAATGAATGGAGATAGAAGGAAATGATAGCATGTAAAAACATATGGGCTGGGAACAAATCTACCAACTCTGTTATATTGTACTCTCCCACGTGTTTAGTAGAGTTCTCTGCCCACGGTAACTTCCCCTCCCTCTAGACTCTAAGCTCGTTGTAGGCAGGGATTGTCACTGTTTATTGTTGTGTTGTGCTTTCCCAAGCGCTTAGTACACTGATCTGCACACAGTAAGCGCTCAATAAATAGGATTAAAGGAATGATTGAAAATGCTCAATAAATACAAATGATTGATGTCCAAAAGTGCTATAACGGGGTGTGTGTGTGGGGGGGGGGGGGGGGGGGGGGGGAGTTCTGCAGTGTGAAAAAGTGGCCAGGAAGCTCCCTATGAGCAGATAATGTGTCTACCAACTCTGTTATATTGCACTCTCCCAAGAGCTTGGGAACCTTTAAAAAAACAGATAAGAAGGAGCATTTCTAGTCTGTTACAAAAACAACTTTCATTGCAAGCAACAAAGACATTTAATTGGGAAAATGCAAATTGGAAGATGTCACATTCTCATTTGGGTATTCTGCTAACACAACCAACCCCAAGCTTAATAAAGTAGTTCACTTCTGAGACTCTGAGAAGATAAGGTTCAAAATAAGTTGGAATAATTACTGAATTTGAATCTGGTATTTCAGAAGACAACATAGCAAACCTTTTCGCGTGAAGCTGTGTGGCTCAGTGGCCAGGGCAAGGGATTGGGAGTCAGGGGTTGTGGGTTCTAATCTTGGCTCCTCCACTTGTCAGCTGTGTGACTTTGGGCAAGTCACTTCACTTCTCTGGGCCTCAGTTACCTCATTTGTAAAGTGGGGATTAAGACTGTGAGCCCCACGTGGGACAACCCGATAACTTTGTATCTATTCCTGTGCTTAGATAAGTGATTGGCACATAGTAAGTGCTTAACAGATAGCATCATTATTATTACTCTGACACTAAACAACCCTGCAGTTAATCAATCAATGCTTTGGAGAAGCAGTGTGGCCTAGAAGAAAGAGTCCAGAACTAGAAATCAGAATGATCTCGGTTCTAATCATGGCTGCACTACCTATCTGCTGTGTGACTTTGGGCAAGTCATTTAATTATTCTATACTCTAGTTCCTTCACCTGTATCTAGACTGTGAGCCCATTGTTGGGTAGGGACCATCTCTATATGTTTCCGACTTGTACTTCTCAAGCACTTAGTACAGTGCTCTGCATACAGTAAGCGCTCAATAAATACAACTGAATGAAAAGCAGCGTAGCTCAGTGGAAAGAGCACGGGCTTTGGAGTCAGAGGCCATGGGTTCAAATCCCGGCTCCGCTAATTGTCAGCTGTGTGACTTTGGGCAAGCCACTTAACTTCTCTGTGCCTCAGTTACCTCATCTGTCAAACGAGGATTAAGACTGTGACCCCCCCCCCCCCCCGTGGGACAACCTGATCACCTTCCCCAGTGCTTAGAATAGTGCTTTGCACATAGTAAGTGCTTAATAAATGCCATTATTATTATTATTATGAATGAATGTAAACTGGAAATTATGACCATGAGCCCTATGTGGGACCGGAACTGTGTCCAACATTTCTCTTTCTACCCCAGAACTTGGAATAGTGCCTGACACATAGTAAGTGCCTAACAAATTCCATAAAAATATGAAAACAAAAACAAAACCCAAAAAGTGTTGGAAGAAGAAATATTTAAAGAAGAGCAGAGAGAGTGATGTGATTAAGGTAGATGTGAATAACAAAAAAGTCTAGAGGGACTATCGAATGCTTGAGGTTATACTTGCAGAGCCCACTGTTGGGTAGGGACCATCTCTATATGTTGCCAACTTGTACTTCCCAAGTGCTTAGTACAGTGCTCTGCACACAGTAAGCACTCAATAAATACGATTGAATGAATGAATGAATGAATGAAATAGCCATTTAATTTTCCTGCTAGACTGTAAACTGTTTGTGGGTAGGAAACGTGTACCAAGTCTACTGTTCTCTCCCAGGTGCTTAGTACAGTACTCTGCATACAATAAGAACTCACAAAATCCTGCTGATGATGATGAGGAGGAGGATGGTAATAATAATAATAATAATAATGACATTTATTAAGCTATGTGCCAAGCACTGTTCTAAGCATTGATGGTGAAGTGCTTGGGAAAGTACAATACAATGAAGTTGGTAGACATGGTCTCTGCCCTCAAGGAGCTTGCAGTCTATGGCCTAGTGGAAAGAGCCCGGTCCTGGGAGGACCTGAGTTCTAATCCTGGCCCTACCAACTGCTTGCTGTGTGATCTTGGGCAAATCACTTACCTCCTCTGTGCCTCAGGTCCCTCGACTGTAAAATGGGGATTAAATACCTGGTCTCCTTCTTAGGCTGTGAGCCTCAATTGAGTCGGAGACTGCCGTACCTACTCCAGTGCTTAGAACAGCTTGGCTCAGTGGAAAGAGCACGGCCTTTGGAGTCAGAGGTCATGGGTTCAAACCCGAGCTCCACCAATTGTCAGCTGTGTGACTTTGGGCAAGTCACTTAACTTCTCTGGGCCTCAGTTATCTCATCTGTAAAATGGAGATTAAGACTGTGAGCCCCCGATGGACAACTTGATCACCTTGTAACCTCGCCAGCGCTTAGAACAGTGCTTTGCACACAGTAAGCACTTAATAAATGCCATCATTAAATTAAATTAAATTAAACAGCAATTCATTCATTCATTCAATCGTATTTATTGAGCACTTACTGTGGCAGAGTACTGTACTAAGCGTTTGGGAAGTACAAGTTGGCAACATATAGAGACGGTCCCTACCCAACAACGGGCTCACAGTCTTGACCCATAGTAAGCGATTAACAGATACCATTAAAAAAGTAGAATTTACAATCAGCCCTACCATCTGGGAGGGCACCTGCTAAACCTGATAACGCTTTCGGTATTAACAGGAAAATGAGTTTTCGAATTTCTTGGAGATTATTCCAGCAACCTCTATCACCTTTTCTGCCTCAGAAGCAGAATGATAAATATCTCCAAATGACAGAAATGATCTACCAAGGAAGAGAACGATTTTGCCTCTGCCCCTTTCTGGCTCTCTGTTTCTTCTTTCAAACGGCACTAAGAAAAAACAGAAAAAACCACTTTCATCTTTTATCTGGCTCTTCATTAGGCTAGTCATTATAGTTGCTCCCCAGAAATCTCTCCATGCATTGTGGCTGGGATGACATTGGGTTGTCTCTGATGAGTGAGTCTGTAAAGATTACTTCCCAGTTCACAGCACACCAAGAGAGCGGACATGTCTATCTAAGTGAATTCTCTAGTGAGCCACGCTTTGAAGTTTCTATTTAACAGTCTGTGCTAATGATCTGGTAATTGTTTTTTATGGTTCTCCAACGAAGTATGGAGTGCTCTGATAGAATGTCAACAACCTTCAAGTAGTGAGTGAGAGCTACTGGGAGGGTGACTTGTAACTATCTGCTTGGAAATTTGGCCTGCCTCTCCAACTTTTCTTTTTCTGGGTAATTTCCATTTGGAATGCAGAAAACCCCATCTTCACCAACCTCATTAGTGTTTATTGAGCGCCTTCTGTGTGCAGAAGGATATATGAGGCACTTGAGAGCATCAAATAAAGAAAACCCTATCTTAACACTAGGGATGTGTGTAGCAAATAAGCCCATATCTTTGAGTCCTGTTTCTTCCTGATCTGTAATTTATTTTAGTGTTTGTCTCCCCAACTAGATTGTAAAATCCTTGAGGTCCGGAACCCTCTTTACTCTTCAGTCGTTCATTCAATTGTATTTATTGAGCGCTTACTCTGTGCAGAGCACTGTACTAAGTGCTTGGAAAGTACAATTCAGCAACAAAGAGAGACAGTCCCTAACCAACAACGGGCTCACAGTCTAGAAATGTGCGTCAGATATTTTAGACTGTGAGCCCACTGTTGGGTAGGGACTGTCTCTATATGTTGCCAACTTGTACTTCCCAAGCGCTTAGTACAGTGCTCTGCACACAGTAAGCGCTCAATAAATATGATTGATGATGATGATGATGATGGTGAATACACCCTATTGACCCCAGGGCTTAGAATGACTTGACATAAATGCCTAGTACAGTAGTCTGCACTCAATAAGTGCTCGATAAATACGACTGAACATAGTTGTATTTAACTTAACAAATGTAACAGTTACTACTACTAATGATAATGATGGCATTTGTTAAGCACTTACTATGTGAGAAGTACTGTCCTAAGCGCTGCGGGGGATACAAGGTGATCAGGTTGTCCCACAGGGGGCTCACAGTTTTAATCCCCATTTTACAGATGATGTCACTGAGGCACAGAGAAGTGAAGTGACTTGCCCAAAGTCACACAGCTGACAAGTGGTGGAGCCGGGATTAGAACTCATGACCCCTAGCTCCCAAACCTGGGATCTTGCCACTGAGCCACGCTGCTTCTAGTTACTTCTGCTTACTATTCATTCATTCATTCATTCATTCAATCGTATTTATTGAGCGCTTACTGTGTGCAGAGCACTGTACTGTGCTTGGGAAGTACAAGTTGGCAACATATAGAGACGGTCCCTACCCAACAGTGGGCTCACAGTCTAGAAGGGTAGTAAAATTTCTGTCATATTCTTCCAAGTGTTTAGTACAGTGCTCTGCACAGACTAAATGCTCAGTAAATACTGTGAGCCCACTCTTTTAGACTGTGAGCCCACTGTTGGGTAGGGACTGTCTCTATATGTAGCCAATTTGTACTTTCCAAGCGCTTAGTACAGTGCTCTGCACACAGTAAGCGCTCAATAAATACGATTGATGATAAATATACTTTATTGATTGATGCATTCATTCATTAGATTGTATTCAGAGACCAATGTTCGTAACTCATATTAGGGGAGTACAATGTATGAAAGGCTCATACAGATCTGTCTACTCCAAACACACAATTTCCCTCCACAGAGTCTGATTGTGTCTTCATCTTTGCAGCTTGGCATGGTCCCTATCCTCAGGAAGTTTACAGTCTGGTGGGGGAGACAGGCAGACATTAAAATAATAATAAAATAAATAAATAATGATGGCATTTATTAAGCACTTACTATGTGCAAAGCACTGTTCTAAGCACTGGGGAGGTTACAAGGTGATCAGGTTGTCCCACGTGGGGCTCACAGTCTTAATCCCCATTTTACAGATGAGGTAACTGAGGCACAGAGAAGTGAAGTGACTTGCCCAGAGTCACACAGCTGACAATTGGTGGAGCCGGGATTCGAATCCAGGCCCTCTGACTCCAAAGCCCAGGCTCTTTCCACTGAGCCACGCTGCTTCTCTACATTAACATTACATTAACAGATAGAGGAAAAGACAGGATAGAAGTCTGGCACATACTAAGTGGTTAACAAATATCATAAAAAACAACAGATCTGTGATCTTTCCCAATAGTCTGGTCTAGGGAGAAGTAGAATACAGTCTATTCAATCAATCAGTCCAGTAATGGTATTTATTGAGCATTCACTGTGTACAGAGCACTGTAGTAAGCGCTTGAGACTACAGTACAGTTGGTAGAAAACAATCCCTGCCGGGTAACATAATAAATCTTTCATCTCCTCACCCTGTTGCAGCGTAGCTCATTGGATAGAGCATGGGCATGACAGTCAGAAGGTCATGGGTTCTAAACCCAGCTCTGCCACAAGTCCGTTGGGTGACCTTGGGCAAGTCACTTAACTTCTCTGTGCCTCAGTTACCTCATCTGTAAAATGGGGATTGAGACTGTGAGCCCTGTGTGCATTTACCCCAGCACTTAAGAACAGTGCAAGGCACATAGTAAGCAGTTAACTAGTACCATAATTATTATTATCATTGGCATTTTCTTCTACATTGCCTATGCACTTGAAATGATAATAATAGTAATAATAATAATGGTATTTGCTAAATGCTTACCATGTGCCAAACATGGTTTTTCTTATCCCCTAAGCATTCTGATACTCCTCCAACCCCCAGCCCCACAGCACTTATATACACACCCTTAAATATGTATAATAATAATAATAATAATAATGGCATTTATTAAGCACTTACTATGTGCAAAGCACTGTTCTAAGCAATGGGGAGGCTACAAGGCGATCAGGTTGTCCCACAGGGAGGTCACAGTCAATCCTCATTTTACAGATGAGGTAACTGAGGCCCAGAGAAGTTAAGTGACTTGCCCAAAGTCACACAGCTGACAAGTGGTGGAGTCGGGATTTGAACCCATGACCACCGACTCCAAAGCCCGGGATCTTTCCACTGAGCCACGCTGCTTCTTAATATATATGTAATATTATTACAATAGAGTTAGAAGACCTGAGTAAGAAGGATTGGGATGGATTCATTCAACCCAGGCCTGAACCACATTCTCTTTTTTAGTTCAGAAAGGAAGAAAAAAATCAAGATAAGACAGCCAGAGCCATAAAAAGATAGCAATTAAGATCCCATGAGTTAAAGATAGACTGAATTACAGAAAGACAGGGGAAAAAAAATTGGCAATGCTTAGAAATAAAAATCTCTCCTTTATCTGACCTTTATGCATGTGGACTTGGGAGAAAATTCCACTACCCAAAGAGAAAAAAAATATATAATATGGAAATATCATGTACGATGTAATGGATAAGAGAAGTTAAATCCTGCTTCCTAAATTTTTGGTTCCTTTGGCTGGAAAGATTAGCCTTGAGGAGTTCTTGCTGAAGTTTGGACCATTTTCTTTTATCGTTTGAGAACTTCAACGCTAACCCAATTTAGTCTTGGATTTCTACGACCACCATTTTGCTCCATAATGTAACTGAAGCATGATCATAAAACGAGTAGGGACTAAAACTTAACATTCAATTTCATCTGTTTTAAACTCTTCATTCAATCTCACCCTCAAATAAATATATTAAAGTAGCAGGTCATGTTTCAGTAATAATACCAGGAAACTTGAAAAACTCAAAGTAGGCAAAACTGTGTCATCTGTCCCTTTTACTACATAAAAAAGCTCTAGAAACTGGTGTTTCTGAAATATCCACATCAGTGACATTTGATCAATCGTATTTATTGAGCGCTTACTGTGTGCAGAGCACTGCACTAAGAGCTTGACATCACCAGACTTGATCCACTGAGAGTCTATGGAGATGGCTTTTTTATGGTATCTGTTAAGCGCTTACTATGT
This sequence comes from Tachyglossus aculeatus, assembly GCF_015852505.1. Classification (NCBI taxonomy): domain Eukaryota; kingdom Metazoa; phylum Chordata; class Mammalia; order Monotremata; family Tachyglossidae; genus Tachyglossus; species Tachyglossus aculeatus. The sequence continues at coordinate 30,595,327 of NC_052088.1, read as the reverse complement.
TCATTCATTCAATTGTATTTATTGAATGCTTACTGTGTGCAGAGCACTGTTCTAAGTGTTGGGGTAAATGATGATAATTAACAATGGTGGTATTTGTGAAGCATTTACAATGTACCAGGCACTGTACTAAGCGCTGGGGTAGTTACAAGCAAATTGAGTTGATCACAGCCACTGTCCCAAATGGGGCTCAAAATCTTCATCCCCATTTTACAGCTAAGGTAAGGTAACTGAGGCACAGAGGAGTGAGGTGTCTTGCCCCAAATCCCACAGCAAGTAATTGGCAGAGCTAAGATTAGAACCCTGGCTCTGACATTTGTTTATTAATAATAATAATAATAATGGTATTTGTTAAGCATTTACTATGTCCAAAGCACTGTTCTAAGTGCTGGGGAGGTTACCAGGTGATCAGGTTGTCCCACGGGAGGGATCACAATTTTAATCCCCATTTTACAGATGAGGTAATTGAGGCAAAGAGAAGTGAAGGGACTTGCCCAAAGCCACACAGCAGACAGTTGGCAGAGCCGGGATTTGAACCCACAACCTCTGACTCCAAAGCCCGGGCTCTTTCCACTGAGCAACACTGCTTCTCCTCCCAGGTCCCTTGCCCTCATTCACTTTGGGCTAGTCTCTATGCCTCAGTTACCTCATCTGCAAAATGGGGACTTTACAGAGTCCCACGTGGGACATGGGCTGTGTACAACTTGATTAGCTTGTATCTACCCAACTCTTAGTCCAGTACCTGAAAAGCAATAAGCTCTTATCAAATGCCATAAAAAATAGTAACCAGTTAGGGCTTAAACAACAACAACAACAACAAAGAACTTACACATGAGAAATGGATGAAAATTTTGTCATTCCAAAGCATCGCAGAATGACAAGCACCCAAACTGGAACAGCAGAACCTAAAGCTGAGACGGTGGTTCTAACAATCTAGAAACTCATCTTCAAGAGGCCCATACAGAAAATGACAACGTTTCACCGCTGTATCGTGACACTTCATGATATATGCTGCGATGCCTTATAATAACTTCATTTTCCACCCAGGAAAAAGTGGAGCTAGTGAACTGTGGGGATTAGCAATAAATCTCCCCAGAATTCAGAGGCCTGGCATTTATAGCCCAGTCCATCCTTTTGATTTAGCTGGCTCACCCTTCAGTATTTCTCTCCTCCAAATTCTTGCCCAGGTCTCCCTTTAAAAGAATCTATACTAGTGGCACTTTTTATTGACTTTGACAGTGGGCATATGTTACGGTGTCAGAGTAACCCCGAGGCAATATATCGAGAGATGCTTCTGGACACCTTTGGTAAAACTCAATTATTCCTAAGGTTTCTGTCTCCGGGAAGGCAGTGCAAAAGAGAGGTTTAGCCCAAATTGCTGGTGTATATTTAAGGGTCTATTCTGAGGTAGGGGTGGAATACAGTTGGGTACTTAACTGGAATTTGAAGCACTTTTGGTTTCAGTTTATAGGGAGTTTGACTCCATGGCTATTCTGTGCTTTCAAGTTGTCTGCCAGTTAACCCTTATCCTTTACTGTCTTGTCTTGTCTTATGCTGTTGAGTCGCCTCTGACCCATAGCGATGCCATGGGCATACCTCTCTTTGTACTCACGGATATATCTGTAATTTATTTTACTGTCTGTCTCGCATTCATTCATTCATTCAATCATATTTATTGAGCGCTTACTGTGTGCAGAGCACTGTACTAAGCGCTTGGGAAGCACAAGTTGGCAACATATAAAGACGGTCCCTACCCAACAGTGGGCTCACAGTCTAAAAGGGGGAGACAGACAAAAAAACAAAACATAATAACAAAATAAAATAAATAGAATGAACATGTACAAGTAAAATAGAGTAATAAATATGTACAAACATATAGAAATATATACATATGTATATGTATCAAAACAAACAGGCATCAATATAAATAAGTAGAATTATATATGAATAAGTAATAATAATAATAATGGCATTTATTAAGCACTTACTATGTGCAAAGCACTGTTCTAAGCGCTGGAGAGGTGACAAGGTGATCGGGTTGTCTGACGGGGAGCTCACAGTCTTCATCCCCATTTTACAGGTGAAGTAACTGAGGCCCAGAGAAGTTAAGTGACTTGCCCAAAGTCACACAGCTGACAACTGGTGGAGCCAGGATTTGAACCCATGACCTCTGACTCCAAAATCTGTGCTCTTTCCACTGAGCTATGCTGCTTCTCTTAGACTCAAAGCTCCCTGTGGGCAGGGAACATGTCTCCTAACTCTCCCAAGCGCTCAGTACAGTGGAGAAGCAGCATGGCTCAGTAGAAAGAACACGGGCCTCGGTGTTGGAGGATCTGGATTCTAATCCTGACTCCACCACTACTTGTCTGCTATGTGACCTCCAGCAATGTCTTCGGTGCCTCAATTACCTCATCTGTAAAATGGGAATTAAAATTGTGTGCCCCACATGGGCTGGGTCCAACCTGTGTCTAATTAAGCATGGTAAAAGGAGTTGCCCATATAAACAAATGTGGCATCAGTTGAATAACTGATGCTTTAGTTACCCTGGTGAACAAAGTAGCCATAAAGGACCTTATTCATAGCCACGGTAACGACTGGGTGAGAAAATCCGCTCAGTTCCTGCAGAGCAGGGGTGAATTTGGCAAGGAGTGTTCCATGTAGTCTGGAATTAGGCCTTGACTACTGAGCAATTAATCAATCAGTCAATCACACTATGGTATCTATTGAGCTCTTACTCTGTGCAGAACAGTGCCCTAAATGCAACACCTACGAATTGGAATAATAATAATAATTAACCATAATGATTATGGCATTTGCTAAGCGCTTACGATGTGCCAGGCATTGCACTAAGCACTAGGGTAGATCCAAGCTTCACCAAGGCCAGGGTTCTCTCAGCAATGGCCAACTCAAAAAAAGTGGCCGTCCTGCCTGGTTCAGTGAAATACAGTTTCTGAGACTATACCCATGTTAGCGTAACGATATGGGATTGATTTGTTGGCTTTCTGTTGTCAAGAATTAATGTACAATGGTGTTGTGAAAAAACCCAATAATGTACCACCAACTAAACATTTGCTCTGGTCCACAAAATTAACTATTGTACCCATCCCACAAGGCTTTTGTTTAAATGACAAAATAATTGATTTTGCCATTTTCTTCAATTATTCGATGTAGGTATAAGCCTCCTGCTTCTGGAAGGAATTTTTATTTTATTTTTTTTGGCTTGATATACTGCGGGAGGTGAGCACCTCACCCCACCCTCCCATTGATCCTGGGGCTCAGAACCATGGCAGAGCATGTAGATATTATAGCCTTAAACTGCAATGTAAAGAGTTAGGCTTTACAAAATCAATCCAGAAAGCAGTCCACCTCCTCCATTGGCTTTCTTCTTTTATGAGAAAGTAGTGAGGCATAGTGGAAAGGGCACAGACCTGGACGTTTGAGGTTCTGGGTTCTAATCCCAGCTCCACCGCTTTCCTGCTGCGTCACCTAACTTCTCTGAGCCTCAGTTTCCTCATCTGTAAAATGGGGATTCAATGCATGGTGTCCCTTCTCCTTAGACTGTGAGTCCCATGTGGAATGGGGACTGAATGAATGAATGAATGAATGAATATGACTATCCCAGTACTAGGCATGTGAAACACTTAACAGATATCACTCAGTCCTATTTACCGAGTGCTTACTTTTTTATGGTATTTGTTAAGCAAATACTTAAAAGCTTAAATACTTAAAATACTCCAAAGCCCGTGCTCTTTCGACTGAGCCATACTGCTTCTCTCTTATCTGAATCTTGCTTGGAGGAGAATAAAGTCCTTAGGTTTTGGGTTGTGTAGATAAGGCTTCAGAGTGATCGATTCTCTTGATGCTACCCAGCTTCACCTTATAGCCTATATTATCATTCATTCATTCAATCGTATTTATTGCACACTTACTGTGTGCAGAGCACTGTACTAAGCGCTTGGGAAGTACAAGTTGGCAACATATAGAGATGGTCCCTACCCAACAACAGGCTCACAGTCTAGAAGGGGGAGACAGACAACAAAACAAAGCAATACAACAATACGATGCAGTACAATACAATACAACAGTAGTAGCATGGCTTAGTGGAAAGAACCCGGGCTTGGGAGTCAAGAGGTCATAGGTTCTAATACTGGCTCTGCCACTTATCAGCTGTGTGACTTTGAGCAAATCACTTAACTTCTCTGTGCCTCAGTTATCTCATCTGTAAAATGGGAATTAAGATTGTGAGTCCCACATGGGACAACCTGATTACCTTGTATCTACCCCAGCACCTAGAACAGTCGTCTGCACATAGTAAGCACTTAACAAATAATAATAATAATGGCATTTATTAAGCACTTACTATGTGCAAAGCACTGTTCTAAGCGCTGAAAACCATCATCATTATTCCTAGCCTGCATTGAGCTTACAGTCCTATGCTCTTCCCTAAGACAGACTTTTTCTCTTTCATAAAAGGCAGAAAAGGTGATGTCTCCAAGAACGGCAGAGAAACGAACATCCCACAGTTTTAAAATTCATACTTGATTCAGGTCAGTGACCAAAGAAAATACATTCTCCCAGCAGGGCTAAATCTAACAAGCCTTAGCAGGGATTTAGCGTATTTAATCACGGTGTAAAACAGACGTTTCTAAAGAAAATATGCCCAGCTTTTCATTGATAGGTGTACATTCCGACTCGGATTGAAAATGTTTGATAAAAAATAAGTTGCTCTGAAGATCAAACAGTTAATTACAGGAAGGTGGAACAAGGAGTTAACTCAAGAACTGGGTCTTGTAATTGCATTTGGAATTTGCTGATGAAACTGAAGCAATAGACCAATGTGTAAAGGAAATGAATCCATGTGAATCAGATTTCTACGAGTTATTATGCCACCACCTCATTGATTTTCTCCAACACTTTCATTTCATGCATGCCATTACATGGATTAGGCAGCAATATCTGAGTGTGCTGAAATTGATCAGCCTAATGACTATATCGGTCTGAATTATGAAAAAAAAACACTCATTAGGTTTTCCATTTCACTCAGTAAATGATAGCACTGACTTAATCCAAGAAAATAGAGTATCAGCGCTTATCCATTTGGAATCAGTAAAGAATTGTGCACGCTGTACATTTTAGACCCAAGGATATTGATGATAATGGTCACCAGGATAATAATCACAATAATAATAATAGTAATAATGGCTGTTGTTAAGGGCTTACTATGTACCAGGCCCTGTACTAAATGCTGGGGCGGATAGAAGCAAATCGGGTTGGAAACAGTCTGTGTCCCCAAGGGGCTCACAGTCTTATCTTGCCGTCGAGTTGTTTCCGAATCCATAGTGACTCCATGGACACAGCTCTCCCAGAACGTCCCGCTCTCCATCTGCAATCGTTCTGGTAGTGGATCCATAGAGTTTTCTTGGTAAAAATCTGGAAGTGGTTTATCATTGCCTCCTTCTGTGCAGTCAACTTGAGTCTCCACCCTCAATTCTCTTCCCTGTTGCCCAGCACGGGTGAGTTTTGACTTGTAGCAGATTGCCTTCTACTCGCTAGCCACTGCCCAGGCTAAGAATGGGATGCATTTTCCTCTGCTTGACTCTCCCTCCTGTAGCCGAGACTGGTAGAGTACTGGAAACTCTCCAGGTGAGACCCTGAGAGGAGAGCTCACCGTCTTAATCCCCATTTTACAGATGAGAGAACTGAGGTCCAGAGAAATGAAGTAACTTGCCAAAGCCTCCCAGCAGACAAGTGGTGGAGCCAAAATTAGAACCCAGATCCTTCTGATTCCCAGGCCCAAACTTTATCCAATAAGCCAGGTTGCTGCATTTCCTGAACTTAACTGGCTTCTTCAGGTTTTCTACATGTCTAGTTTCTAATAATGGAGGGGTCGTAGTAATAGTAGAAGCAGTATTAATGGTAGTAGCGGTAGTAGCAGTAATAGTAATAGCAGAAGTAGAAATAGTAGTAGCCATAGAAGAAGTAGTAATTTTTTAAAAAAAACACGATGGCATTTATTAAACGCTTACTATGTGCAAAGCACTGTACTAAGCGCTGGGGAGGTTACAAGGTGATCAGGTTGTCCCATTGGGGGGGGCTCACAGTCTTAATCCCCATTTTACAGATGCGGTAACTGAAGCCCAGAGAAGTGAAGTGACTTGCCCAAAGTCACACAGCTGACAATTGGTGGAGCCGGGATAGTATTAGTAATAGGGAGAGGAGGAAGAGAAGGAGGAGTGGCATTTATTAAGCACCTACTTGGTGTGATGCACTGTATTGGGTGCTTGGAAAATACTGAATAGCAAAGTGATGCATTCTCTGCCCACAAGGAGTTTACTCACTAAAGAGGAAGATATGCATCAAGCAATCAATGGCATTTATGAGCATTTTCTGTGTTGAGCTCTGTACTAAGTGCTTGGGTTAGTCTAATATAACAGAATTAGCAGACACTTTCCCTGCCCATAATGAATTTACAGTCTCAAGTGTATAGTCTACTGTAAAAATATTCACAGTTTTGCCAAAAAATAGCGACCCTACATATATTTGAGGGCTAAGGAGGGCATAGAATGGGAATTTTCAGCTCCCTTCATTATGGGAGGATGTTAATAAAGGGGTGTTGATTCCCCTTCATTTTCAGGAAATGTCTGGGAAGTTGGGTTGATGTAAGAGGGAATTAGGTTCCCCAAACCTTGAGCTCATAATAATAATGGTGGTATTTGTTAAGTGCTTACTATGTGCAAAGCACTGTTCTAAGCGCTGAGGGGGGATACAAGGTGATCAGCTTGTCCCACTTGGGGCTCACAGTCTTAATCCTCATTTTGCAGATGAGGTAACTGAGGTTCAGAGAAATTAAATGACTTGCCCAAGGTCACACAGCTGACAACTGGCAGAGCTAGGATTAGAACCCATGACCTCTGACTCCCAAGACCGTGCTCCTTCCACTGAGCCATGCTGCTTCACATAGTTCTTCCATCCATTGCTGACCAAAAGGGCAATAATAATAATAATAATAATAATAATAATAATAATAATAATAATAATAATAATAATGGCATTTGTTAAGCATTTACAAAGTGCCATGCATTGTACTAAGCACTGGGGTGGGTTCTGAGAAGCAGCGTGGCTCAGTGGAAATAAGCACGGGCTTTGGAGTCAGAGGTCATGGGTTCAAATCCCGGCTCTGCCAGTTGTCAGCTGTATGACATTGGGCAAGTCGCTTAACATCTCTATGCCTCAGTTACCTCATCTGTAAAATGGGGATTAAGACTGTGAACCCCCCATGGGATGATCTGATCACCTTGTAACCTTCCCAGCTCTTAGAACAGTGCTTTGCACATAGTAAGCGCTTAATAAATGCCATCACCATCATCATTATTATTATTAGAAGTAAATCAGTTTGGATACAGTCGCTCACAATACCAATCCCCATTTCACAGATGAGGTAACTGAGGCCCAGAGAAGCTAAGTGACTTGTACAAGGTCACACAGCAAGCGATTGGCATAGCTAGGATTAGAACCCGTGACCTCCTGACTCCTGGGCCCACTGGGGAGTATCCAGGAGGCTACTTTCAATCAATCATATTTATTGAGTGCTTACTATGTGCAGAGCACTGTACTAAGCGCTTGGGAAGTACAAATTGGCAACACATAGAGACAGTCCCTACCCAACAGTGGGCTACTTGGTGGTGGTCGATTAGAGCTAGTTGTCCCTTACCAAAGGAATAAATGGAGGTTATGTGGAGATAATCTAAACAGTTTTGTCAAAACAGCCAGATAAGACTGTTTCATATATTACTTAGGGTCCCGGGTCCTATTGGATTTTAATTCCTTATTATGTCTTTAAACCTCAAAATATCTCATCCATATTTTGCATGACAATTTTGCAAATTAATCTTCATTTAAGATTTGGGGGTGGGGGGGGAATCATTCTCCAAATGTGTGCAAGGGTGATTATGTCTTTGAATGAAGTATCACTTTATATCTAAACAACGGTAACATCTTGAATACCCTTTTTTCATTGACCTACATGCTGTTCCACTTCACTTCTCTGTCTCATTTTCTTATCTGTAAAATGGGGACTCGATCCCTTTTCTCCCTCTCCCTTTGACTGTTAGCCAAGTGTGGAAGGGAATATCTCTGACGCGATTACCTTGTATCTACCCCAGCGCTTAGAACAGTGCTTGACCCATAGAAAGTGCTTAACAAATACTACAATTATCAAAATTATTAAATTCAAACCGCATGAGCCTGAATTATTTTTATGAGGACATGGACAAGTTTTCTGAGATCAATCTGAATCCAAATATATCCAGGAGGTTACTTGGTGGTGGTCGATTTGAGCTAGCTGTCCCTTACCAAAGGGACAAATGGAGGTTGTGTGGAGATAATCTAAACAATTTTGTCAAAACAGCCAGATAAGACTGTCTCATATATTACTTAGGGTCCCGGGTCCTATTGGATTTTAATTCCTTATTATGTCTTTAAACCTGAAAATATTCCATCCATATTTTGCATGACAATTTTGCAAATTAATCTTCATTTAAGATTTGGGGATGGGGGTGGAATCATTCTGCAAATGTGTGCAAGGGTGATTATGTCTTTGAAAGAAGTATCACTTTATATCTAAACAAGGTAACATCTTGAATACCCTTTTTTCATTGACCTACATGCTGTTCTAGATTAGCGAGTGTAATAGCAGCAAGGCAATCACATTTTATCCTTGATAAGGAGGTCTTATCTAATGTTTGCCTTGTGGATGTAATTTGTAAGGAAGAATTTCATTAACATTTAAGCTCAGTGAAGTCGTAAAGAAATGCAATGCGTTTTGATAAATATTCTAATTCCATAAATGTTTTATCATGTTGCCTTTGTAGATTTCTATCAATCAGAACATAAACTACAGCTCAAGTAATAAATTTAAACTGGGGTCCAACACATTCCATTTCAGACCATTGATATATAGTAAAGTAATATTCAAGGTCATATCTCTATAGCTTTTTAAAAACTTTTTAAAAAGCATATATGCTTATAAGTACCATTTACTCTTAGCTGTCCATTATTCTTCCATTCATTCAATACCATTTATTAAATAAACTCTGTGGAGACTACAATCCAGGGAAAAAATTCCTGTCTTCAAGGAGTTTACAGTCTAACTGGGAGATGGATGACTTAGAGGGGAAAGAATTCAGACACTGCTATGCCTGACTTACACTCTAATTTGGTTCCATAAAAACAGGGTGTTAAATGAAAGATAAAAGTAACAATTGTAGCTTCTCATAGGAAATAATGTAGATTTGCAATCATTTTTTTCCAGTTGAAATATTTTAGCTAGAGAGAAGGGAAAGTGCTTGAGACAAGGTAAATTTTGCAACATTTCCCTCACACCGAATAGTCAAGATATATCAACTCTATTTCTTCTTTCTTACTATCTCTGTAACAGTGCCAGTTCCTTGCGGATGGGAATATGTCACTTTGTTTTACACTTAGCTGTCCGAGGCTGAGGGCAGTCCACTGTATCTAGTGGGGCTCATTTTACAACAATTACTACTAATATTCATATTTATGATAAATTCACATTACTGAATTTAAAGAATCATTTTCATTCTAGAGGGAAAATAATCACCACTTTTCCAGGAAGCAGAAAACTGCTTCCCTTTAAGGAAGACCCTTGAGAAGAAATTTAAAATGTAGATGAAAAAAACAACAACAGAAAGCAACTTTAACTTTGGGGGAAAAATGAAAAGACACACTCCATTTCACCTCCTTCCCCACCACACATCCGTTCTACCAGGTAATAGTGAAAAGTAGACTGTAAGACTATAATAATGTAAGATCCACTCAAGACTCTAAGCTTGTTTTAGGCAGGGAACTTGTATACCAACTCTGTTATATTGTACTCTCCCAAGAGCTTAATGCAGTGTTCTGCACACAGAAAACACTCGATAAATATCACTGAGTGTAGGTAGTTGAAGGCAACAGGTAGCCCTTTCCTGGGTGACAATTTGTAGGGAAGCCCCCAGAACATAGTGTGAATTCTCTGAAATTGTAAAATAGTTTGATTCCAGCTTTTCTTCTGGGAGTGAAAAAGGACAAGAAATATGAGCACCAAAAGAAAAATGTTCAAGAAAGTACTTGATCTAACTTGATCCTGTCTCTCCCGCTTCAGTCTATACTTCACTCTGCTGCCCGGATTATCTTTGTACAGAAACACTCTGGGCATGTCACTCTCCTCCTCAAAAATCTCCAGTGGTTGCCTATCAACCTCCGAATCAAGCAAAAACTCCTCACTCTCGGCTTCAAAGCTCCCCATCACCTCGCCCCCTCCTACCTCACCTCCCTTCTCTCCTTCTCCAGCCCAGCCCGCACCGTCCGCTCTGTTGTCCACTAGCGGACTTGACATGACTGACTCCATTTTGTGCAGGCCGAGAGAACATCTCCTTTTTTTGTATTTTATGCAAGGCTCAGCAACAGAGGTCTTCAAGGCCAGTAACCAGTAACACCTATCTATGCAAGGTCATAGGGCAGATAACAACATCCTGCAGAAGACAGTGAAAACAGAGAATAATGAGAGTTTATAACACCCTGTCGATCCTAATTGGATTCCTGAAATTCCCAATTACTCCGCTCCCATTCATTCAATTGTATTTATTAAGCGCTTACTGTGTGCAGAGCACTGTACTAAGCACTTGGAAAGTACAATTCGGCAACAGAGACAATTTCTACCTAGCAACAGGCTTACAGTCTAGAACGGGGAGACAGACAACAAAACAAAACAAGTAGTCAGACATCAATAGCACCAAAACTCACCTGGTGTTAAAGCACTCTCGACTGGTTGAACTGGAGTCTCTACTGCTTAATCAATCATATCTACTGAGTACTTACTACATGCAGAGCACTGTGCTAAGCACTTAAAAGGAGAAAAGAAAAAGGAGAATGGCCTGCATGAATTCTCCATCAGTGTTCCTAAATTTACTTTAAGTTAAATGCAACATTTATTAAGTGCTACCTATGCAAAACACCTTGAATAGTGCTGTAACTCAATAAAAGTGAGAATGGGATCGGGGCTGCTTGTCACTTGTACCTCTCTCGGGCGGTGAAAGGGCAGGTAGCCACTTTCCTCCTTTACTGCTCTATCTGAACTCATGTCTCCGAATCATTTTTCCTATCTGCGTCACCACCTTGGGTTCTCGATCCCTGCCGCCAATTTACATCGGTGGTTTGGGGCGTTGCAGTCACTTGCACCCCATCGGGGTAAACGGGCTGCTCGCCACTTTCCTACTGCTCTGATCTATGACTTGTTCTCTCAGAGTCACTCGTCTCTTCATCGACTAAACGAACCCATATGATAACCCTGTTTGTCGACAACAGTTCCACGAAGGGACCCCGTCATGTTTTTTGATAACAGCTCCTCTGCCACCGCTAACCTCCTCACTGCACCTCGTTCTGGCCTGTCCCGCCGTCGACCCCCGGCCCACGTCCTTTCCCTGGCCTGGAATGTCCTCCCTCCACACTTTCACCAAACTAGCTCTCTTCCTCCCTTCAAAGCCCTACTGAGAGCTCACCTCCTCCAGGAGGCCTTCCCACACTGAGCCCCCCTCCTTTTCTCTGCTCCTCTTCCCCTCTCCATCATCCCCCTCCTCCTCCCCACAGCACTTGTGTATATTTGTATATATGTATTACTCTATTTTATTAATGATGTGTATCTAGCTATAATTCTACTTATTCTGATGGTATTGGTACCTACCTGGTTTTTTTTTGTTGTCTGTCTCTCCCTTCTAGACAGTGAACTAATTGTTGGGTAGGGACTGTCTCTATATGTTGCCGATTTGTACTTCCCAAGTGCTTTGTACAGTGCTCTGCACACAGTAAACGTGCAATAAATACAATTGAATGAATGAATCTAACAACCCCAAATAAGCCTTCCAAACCATTTTAGCACTTGAAAAATCAGATTCATTATTTTGTGTTTCACTAAAAAGAGGACACATTCAGTCTATTGAGCTCGTTGTGGGCAGGGAATGTGTCTGACATATCATACTCAAGCACTTAGTACAGTGCTTTGCACAGAGTAAGTGCTCAATAAATATGATTGAATTAAGCCCAGCTTGACATCAACAGTAAGAAGTAAGTTGCTCAGCTCTGTTCAATCACAAATCTGCTCTTCATCACCAACTCCATTTTAAGTGAAATTATTCCAGAAGATTTGACATGTGTTACGTCCATCAGAGTACTGATTTCTCTTTCACAATATGTTACGGTAAATTCTTTTTTTAAAATTTTTCCTCTAAAACTAGCATAGTTTTATGTTAGTATTCAGTATTTGCTGCTCAGTATTTTCTTTTTAGCACTGAGACATTACCTTAGTCAATAATTTTCCGATTAAAGTAGAGCTTCTTCACATGACATGAATACATACCTTTAAATTATACATTATAAATAATTATTTATTCATTCCTTCATTCATTCGATTGTATTTATTGAGCACTTACTGTGTGCAGAGCACTGTACTAAGTACTTGGAAAGTACAGTTCAGCAACAGAGACAATCTCTGCCGACAGCAGACTCATGTTCATATTAATGTCTGTCTCCCCCTCTAAACTGTAAGCTCATTGTGAACAGGGAATGTGTCCACTAATTCTGTTGTTTTGTACTCTTCTGAGCACTTCGTACAGTGCTCTGCATATAGTAAGCATTCAAAAAATACCATCGGTTGATTGATTGCTGACCCGATAACTTAAATTTGAACATGGCTTGCTCATATTTTCACATTAAAGTACAATTCTTCCAAAATGTTATAATCTTTATTATCACCCTCATCATAAGATTCATCATCATCCATGATCGTCATCACCAAGAACATAATGATTATAGTAGCAGAAGTTGCGTTTATTGAATGCCAAATTAAAAGCTTGGTGAGTTACAAAGGAAGAAGATACAGTCCCTATCCTAGAGGGATATGAATACGAAAAAGAACGAGGATGATGGGCCCCGTAAATTCCACGACATCAGCCATGCACAAGACAACCGGCAAGTTACACATCAACACTAACTCTGGAATAAAGAATAATAATGATGTGTGCTATTTGTTGAGCTCCAAATTTGTGCCAAACACCGTACTAAGCGCTGAGGTAAATACAAGAAGATCATGTTCCACATAGGGATCACAGTTTTAATCTCCATTTTATAGACGAGGTCACAGGCACGGAGAAGTTAAAGGATATCATCATCTTCATCATCATGTATATATGTATATATATATATATATATATATATGCATATATGTTTGTTTGTATTTATTACTCTATTTATTTATTCTACTTGTACATATCTATTCTATTTATTTTATTTTGTTAATATGTTTTGTTTTGTTCTCTATCTCCCCCTTCTAGACTGTGAGCCCACTGTTGGGTAGGGATTGTCTCTATATGTTGCCAACTTGTACTTCCCAAGCGCTTAGTACAGTGCTCTGCACACAGTAAGCACTCAATAAATACTATTGATTGATTGATTGATTGATAGAAGAGATTGCAATCTAGAATTAGCTCCAATGTGAAAACTAGACCCCCGGCTTTATGGACATTAAGACTGGAGGGGGTTCTCCAATGGACATCCTGTATATTACTCTGTTCCAAAGAATGGCAGAACTGCTTCATCTATAGACTTTAGATCTGTTCATCTTTTATCGGCACCCATTGTTTCCTAAAGAATTTTTACTGCAGCCAGTCTAAATACTCTCAGCTACAGTTCAAACAGAGAAGGGAGGGAGGGGGGAAGAGAAGGAGGTGGAGTGGGTAGGGGGAAAGAGAGAGAAAGACAGACAGACAGAGCACTTAATCAGAAATTAAGATTAGAATCCCCTCTACTACCCGTTCATCCAGGGCCTCATATCACTCGGAGGGCAAGAAATTATTTTAGCACAACATTGCTGGTTTCTTTTCACCTTCTGGTCCACTATGGCCAAATGATTCTTTTCTTGCAAGGTGTGCAACAATCAGTCATTGTCCCTCTTGTACTACACTCATTCTCCCTCCCTGAAATGCCGATCCACATTAAGATTCCTTCCACCAGCATCTGACAATTTTTCTGAAGTCTTTTGGAATCCATCGATCAATCAATGGTTTTTATTGAGCATTTGTTCTATGCTGTGGATGCAATAAACCCTTGGGAGAGTACAGGACAATAGAGATGGGAGACGCATTCCCTGCTCACAGGGAGCTTACATCAGAGGAACATTTAAAAAGCATCAGATTTGTTTGAACCAACCTTTGTATGGAAAGCACTGTACACTGTGGTATGGTATTTCTTTTCCAATGCCTACCAGTGGTATTTGTGGAGCACTTTCTGTGTACGGAGCTTTCTGTGTACTTATCACCTGGGAAAGTTCAATGGCAACAGAGTTGATATGTGAGTTCCCTGCCCATAAGGAGCTTACAGCCTAGGGGGGGGGACGACAGACATTGAAATAAATTATGAATATAGATTTAACTGTTTGGGGGATGTGGGTGGTTGAATATCAAGTACCTATAGGGTACAAATAGAAGTGCTGGGGTGCTGCAGAAGAGTGATGTAGTAGGGGAAAATCAGGACTTTGTCAGAGAAGACCTCTTGGAGGGGATGTGATTTTAATAATATATAATGTTATTTGTTCATTCATTCATTCATTCATTCAATCATATTTATTGAGCGTTTACTGTGTGCATAGCACTGTACTAAGCGCTTGGGAAGTACAAGTCGGTAACATATAGAAACGGTCCCTACATTTGTTAAGCCTTTACTATGTGCTAAGCACTGTTCTAAACGCTGGGGTAGATGCAAGGTTATCAGGTTGTCTCCCCGTGGGGCTCACAGTTTTCATCCCGATTTTACAGATGAGGTCGAGACACAGAGAAATGAAGTGACTTGCCCAAAGGCACACAGCTGACCAGTGGTGGTGCCGAGATTAGAGCCCACGACCTCAGACTCCCAAACCCATGCTCTTCAATCAATCAATCAATCAACAATCAATCAATCAATCGTATTTATTGAGCGCTTACTGTGTGCAGAGCACTGTACTAAGCGCTTGGGAAGTACAGGTTGGCAACATATAAAGACAATCCCTACCCAACAGTGGGCTCCCACTAAGCCATGCTGTTTCTAAGGCTTTGAAGTTGGGGAGAGTGTTAGCCTGTCACATAAATCAATCGATCAATCGAGCATATTAGTTGTTTACTGTGTGCAGAATGCTGTACTTGGGAGAGGACAATATAGCAATACAACAGAGTTTGTAGACAATTGGTAGACATGTTCCCTGCCCACAACAAGCTTACAGTCTAGAGGTAGGGATGTGGTCTAGGGGTCAGTGATAAAGCAATGCACAGAGATTTTGTGAACATTCGATCGTAATGTTTTTATTGAGCACTTACTGTGTGCAGAGCACTGTACTAAGCGCTTGGGAAGTACAAGTCGGCAACATTTGGCTTCAGGGCTCAGCCAAGCTCAAAAGTCATGGTCCGGTCAGACATTTCAGAAGGCAATGTGTTATTGAATCTGTGTAACAGATTCTCATATATAATAATAGTAACATTTATTAAGCACTTACTATGTGTAAAGCACTATTCTAAGCGCTGGGGAGATTACAAGGTGATCAGATTGTCCCATGGGGGGCTCACAGTCTTAATCCCCATTTGACAGATGAGGTAACTGAAGCACAGAGGTGTTAAGTGACTTGCCCAGAGTAACACAGCTGACAATTGGTGGAGCTGGGATTTGAACCCATGACCTCCGACTCCAAAGCCCAGGCTGTTTCCACTGAGCCACGCTGCTTCTCATGTGGGACAGGAGCTATATAGTAATGATAATAATAATAATAATGGCATTTGTTAAGAGCTTACTACGTGCAAAGCACTGTTCTAAGTGCTGGGGAGGATACAAGCCGATCAGGTTGTCCCACGGGGGGCTCACAGTCCTAATCCCCATTTTACAGATGAGGTCACTGAGGCACAGAGAAGTTAAGTGACTTGCCCAAGGTCACACAGCTGACAATTGGCGAAGCCGAGATTTGGACCCATGACCTCTGACTCCCAAGCCCGTGCTCTTTCCACTGAGCCACGCTGCTTCTCTATAACTATATCTGATTGTCTTCTCCCAAGTGCTTGTACAGTGCTCAGCATACAGGAAATGCCCAATAAATATGACAGTCTGACTGACTATTATCATTTCTATAATTATTATCGATCATGGGGTCCTTTCCTTGGCAATTATACACTATGGGTGTATAATTATGGGTGTGTAAATATTGTCGCAATTGCCTGTGACAATTCACCGTCAATCGGAAATAATCTTGAATGGAAGAGAGATTTACCAAGGAGGACTGTTTGGTTTGAATTGTACAGGTTCTTTCATTCTAAATTAGGAAAGGGGTCCAGACCTACCAGCCATGAACTACCCAATGATGATGACAAGAGGATGTAAACCAGTAACAAAGCCTCTCTGCTCTAGAAATCCTTAGTTATTTCTTTATGACATAGTAGACAGAAAAAAATGTTGTCCCAATATCCAAGTACCTTGGGTCAAGATGGGTTACGTCTACATTAACGGTAATGCCGCTATGTCCACCGTGTTGCTGAATGGAATAATTGTGTTCTTTATCTCCTGTTTTTCCCCCAGACCAATCTGGAAATTATGCAATCAGACAATGTAAGTGTTGGACTGTATAATCAGAAATTTGGGGCATTTTTCAAAGTGGGATCTGAATCATAAAAGCCCAAATGGTGTGATTAATGCACAGGCCAATGCTTTGAATCCTCCCCCTCCCACCCCTTTCTCTCTCCAGCTGGCAAACAAAGCGTGGTGCTCATTTTTAATCCAGAGAAAAATCAGATACTTATTCATGAAATATCCCCATAAAACAAGCGGGATAAGTAAAAAACCCCAGTGAAGCCAATTCTTCATCAATCAGAACAGAAACAAAGTACACTAGAATCAAGTAGTAGTAGTTATTTCAAGCAAACCCTGATCAGTACAGCGTCTGAATTCTCCCTGTTGATTCCTTTTTTTTTTCTAGCACAAGCAACAGTGGAACAATAGTCACCAGGCAAATTTAGACAAAGCAAGCAAATAAGGTTTGTTTGACAATAGTGCTCAGAATAAAGAGAGGTAAACTGCTTTCCAGAGGCAATGTTTTCAATCAATCAATCAATCAATCGTATTTATTGAGCGCTTACTGTGTGAAGAGCACTGTACTAAGCACTTGGGAAGTACAAGTTGGCAACATATAGAGACAGTCCCTACCCAACAGTGGGCTCACAGTCTAAACGGGGGAGACAGAACAAAACCAAACATACTAACAAAATAAAGTAAATAGAATAGATATGTACAAGTAAAATAAATACATAAATAAATTGAGTAATAAATATGTACAAACATATATATACATATATACAGGTGCTGTGGGGAAGGGAAGGAGGTAAGATGGGGGGGAATGGAGAGGGGTACGAGGGGGAGAGGAAGTAAGGGGCTCAGTCTGGGAAGGCCTCCTGGAGGAGGTGAGCTCTCAGTAGGACCTTTCTCCCACGATTAAAATTTCTTTCAGAGTTCAGAGGAGGAAAAAAGAAGACATTCATTAGGACTCAAAAATATTCGTTAGTCTGCATGTCTTTCCATCTTCCCGGCAATCCCTACACCCAGCCCGAAGGCACTTAGGTAGATACTCTGCTGCTTCCCTAATTTATTTCAATGTCTATCTCCCCCTGGAGATTGTAAGCTCCTTGAGGGCAGGATTGTGTCTACCAACCCCACTTTACTCTCCTAGGCACTCAGTCCCCTCTCAGGATGGCACCTGGAGAGTTTCCAGTACCCTACCAGTCTTGGCTATGGGAGAGAGAGTCAAGCAGAGGCCTACCCATTCCATTTCTAGCTTGGCCAGTGGCTAGCGAGTGGAAGGCAATCTGCTACAAGTCAAAACTCATCTGTGACGGGCAGCAGCGATACGGGAGAGGGTCAAGGGTGGAGACTCAAGTTGATTTGGCGGAAGGAGGCAATAGTAAACCATTTCCACATTTTTACCCAGAAAATTCCAAGGATACAACACGAGAACGATTGCAGATGGAGAATGGGACATTCTGGGAGAGATGTGTCCGTGGAGTCGCTAAGGGTCGGAGAAGACTCAACAGCATCTGTTCTAATTTGGAAATGAGCATGAGGGACAGGATCCCAATCAGTCAATCAATGGCATTCATTGAGCACTTACTGTGGGGAGAGAACTGCACTAAGCATTTGAGAGAGTGCGATATAGCTGAAGTGGTGGACACGTTCCCCGTCCACAATGAACTGGAAAACTGATATCGATCAATCAAGTCAAATCCCTCTAACCAGGACAGCAATCATCAGTGGTATTCATTGAGCACTTACTCTGGGCAGAGCAATGTTCTAAGCTCTTGGAAGGCTACAAAAGAGTTAAAAGACACAATTCCTGCTCTTAATGAGTTTCCAACGTACGTCATTCATATAATAATCACGAAATGGATGGCATCAAGTTAGTTGCTTCATCTGTAATTTGGGGATTGAGACTGTGGGCCCCACGTGAGACAGGGACTGTGTCCAACCCAATTTGTTTGCATCCACCCCAGCATTTAATACGGTGCCCGGCACATAGTAAATGCATAACAAATACCATGATTATTATTATTGTCCCTAAATCAACAACCCGAAACCTGTATCCACATGGTCACTCAGAGTAAGATTTAAGCTTCACAAATTCTCCTCTTCCTCTCCCAAAGTATTCTTCAACATATATTCCAAGTATATATTTTAACAAATGATGTTTAAGCATCTTGACTATGCACCTTTCTGCTTTATCTGAATGAACCTGTAAAATCGAAAAGGGTAGTGTCTTTCCCAGACTATAGGCTTCATTTCACCTTTCCTAGTATGTTTCAATCACCCTGAAAATGCTCAATAAAAACTCACTGAACTGATAATAGTGATAATGATAATAATAATGGTATTTGTTAAGCACTTACTATGTGCCAGGCACTGTTCTGGGGTAGACACAAGGTAATCAGGTTGTCCCATGTGGGGCTCACAGTCTTAATCCCTATTGTACAGATGAAGTCACTGGGGCACAGAGAAGTTAAGTGACTTGCCCAAAGTCACACAGCTGGCAAGTGGCAGAGCTGGGCTTAGAACCTATGACTTTTGACTCCCAAGCTCGTGCTCTATCCACTAAGCCATGCTACTTCTTGCAAGATGAATCCAAAATTATAATGAAGGGAAACATACAGCTAAGAGAATCAGCATCAAACTTTTTTGGAGATTCCAAAAAAGCAGTTTCAGCAGCTGAAACTATTCTGTTGTCCTTGGTGGTTCCTTTTTCAGCTAATAATAATAATAGTAATAATGATGGTATTTGTTAAACGTTTACTATGTGCAAAGCACTGTTCTAAGCCCTGGAGAGGTTACAACATGATCAGGTTGTCCCACGGGGGGCTCACAGTTTTAATCCCCATTTTACAGATGAGGTAATTGAGGCACAGAGAAGTTAAGTGACTTGCCCAAGGTCACACAGCTGACAGTTGGCAGAGCCGCGATTTGAACCCATGACCTCCGACTCCCAAGCCTGGGCTCTTTCCACTGAGCCCCGCTGCTAACCCCACAAGATGATTGGGATTCTGGTTCAGCGGACAATAATCATACACCATACAAACTCCTTAATTAAGTACCAATTGTGGATAACTCAAGATGGTATAGACTTCCGCAGTGCATCATGTTAGCCAAAGAAAGAGATGTGTGGTTCTTGATTTAATGAGCTAATGAACTACATTAAATTCAGACCACCAGTTGACAAGTATTTATGGAATGCCCAAAGGGAGATTAGCGTGTGCAGTGTGCCAATTTACTTCCTTTAATAGAGCAATTATTTAAAGGAAGATATTATTTTTGTCTCGGGTAAGTCAAAGAAAAATAATTCCCCTCTCTAGGGTCTTGAACAATAAGGGACAATTATGAGGATTAGTACAGATGGAGTAATATCAATAAGCTCTTAGAGTGACTAAACATTCTAGATTAAGGATAGGCAAAATACAGTCCCGCTGATTGATTCTCTCCCAACACTTCTTCAGCAAAAGGGAAAAAAATCTACATAATCTCATCATGCCTCAAGGGAAAATCTGCAGCTAGTTTATTAACATGTTTTTAAGTGTTCTAAATTGGGGTTCTTTGGAGATGAAATGCCATTAATTTCATCTGCCAGAAGCAGCGTGGCTCAGTGGAAAGAGCCCGGGGTTTGAAGTCAGAGGTCATGGGTTCAAACCCCGGCTTCACCACTTGTCAGCCGTGTGACTTTGGGCAAGTCACTTAGCTTCTCTGGGCCTCAGTTACCTCATTTGTAAATTGGGGATTAAGATTGTGAGCCCCCCGAGGGACAACCTGATCACCTTGTAACCTCCCCAGCGCTTAGAATAGTGCTTTGCACATAGTAAGCGCTTAATAAATACCATTATTATTATTATTAATAATTCTGCCCTCTCTTCTCCACCCTTATTAACAAGCATGACCATCACCCTTGCCATTTTTTCCAGACATTTAACTCCCTCCTCAGGCCCCTTGTCCCCCCACTTTCCCCATCTCTTGCCCCCAGTGATCTGGCCATCTATTTTATTGAGAAAATTGACACCATCAGGTGTGAGCTGCCAAAAATCACCCCTGCCCCTCCTCAATTTCTCCTCCTTCCAGCCCCCACTTCAGCTTTCCCATCCTTCCCGGCAGTATTTCTAGAGGAGATATCCTGCCTCCTCTCAAAAGTCGGCCCCTCCACCTGCACATCTGACCCCTTTCCTTCGCACCTTATCAAAACTCTGGCCCCCTCTCTTCTTCCCTCCCTAACAGCCATCTTCAACCGTTCTCTCTCCAATGGCTTCTTCCCCACAGCTTTCAAACATGCCCATGTCTCCCCTATCCTTAAAAAACCCTCCTTTGATCCCGAGGCTCCCTCAAGTTCATTCACTCATTCATTCAGTTGTATTTATTTAGCACTTACTGTGTGCGGAGCACTGTACTAAGTGCTTGGGAAAGTACAATACATCAATAAGCAGTGACATTCCCTGCCCACAACGAGCTCACAGTCTAGAGTTGGGGAGACGGACATCAATAGAAATAAGTAAAGTTAGAGATATGTACATAAGTGCTGTGGGTATTGGAGACAGGAAGAATAAAGAGAGCAAGTCAGGGAAATGCAGAAGGGAGTGGGAGAGGAAGAAACGTGGGACTTAATCTGGGAAGGCCTCTGGGAGGAGATATGCCTTCAGTAAAGCTTTGAAGGGGGGAGAATATATTTTACATATTTTACACTTGGTTTAAAATTTCATTCTTCAGGCTTTATTTTCATACTTACGTGCATATCTGTAATTTATTCATATTAACATCTGTTTGCCCCTCTAGACTGTAAGCTTGCTATGAATAGCGAATGTGTCTGTTGATTGTTGTACTCTTCCAAGTACTTACTAGAGTGCTTCGCACACAATGAATACTCAATAAATAGCACTGAATGAAGGGGTGAATGAATTTTTATAAACTATAGTTCAATGTTATATTTAATCTTTTTATATTTGAATTTTTTATATTTTACATTGTTTTACATTTGTCCTCCATTTTTTATGATATTTGTTCATCATCATCAGCGGTGTTCATTAAGTGCTTACTATGTGCAGATCACATAGTAATGAGAAGCAGCATGGCCCAGTGGAAAGAGCACGGGCTTTGGAGTCAGAAGTCATGGGTTCAAATCCCACTCCGCCAACTGTCAGCTGTGTGACTTTGGGCAAGTCACTTAACTTCTCTGGGCCTCAGTTACTTCATCTGTAAAATGGGGATTAAAACTGTGAGCCCCCCGTGGGACAGCCTGATCACCTTGTAACCTCCCCAGAGCTTAGAACAGTGTTTTGCACATAGTAAGCGCTTAACAAATACCAGCATTATTATTATTATTATTCTTACTGTACAAAGTGCTTGGGAGAGTACAATGCAACAGAATTGGCAGACACATTTCCTGCCCACATTGATCTGTAAAGTACTGTCTATGTACCAGGCACTCTATTGAGCGCTGGGGTAGATACAAACTAATCAGGTTGGATTCAGTCCCTGCCCCACATAGGGCTCACAGTCTTAATCCCCATTTAACAGATGAGGGAACTGAGGCCCTGAGAAGTGAAGTGTTGTGTCCAAGGTCACCCAGCAGACAAGTAGCAGAGCTGAGATTAGAACCCAGGTTCACCAATTCTCAGGCCCTCATTCTTACTCTGAAGCAGTGTGGCTTAATGGTGAGAGCCTAGGCTTAGGAGTCAGAGGTCGTGGGTTCTCATCCCAGCTCTGCCACTTGTCAGCTGTGTTACTTTGGGCAAATCACTTCACTTCTCTGTGCCCCAGTTACCTCAGCTGTAAAATGAGGATGAAGACTGCCTGATAACCCCGTATGTACCCCAGCACTTGGAGCCGTGCTTGGCACATAATAAGCACTTAACAAATACCATTAATATTATTATTATTTCCACTACACCACACTGTTGTTTTAACTTTTTTTTTTGTTTCATTTTTCCTTATGTGCCTGCATGTGTCTCACATTGCGAGTCCTTTGAGAAACAGGTGCCTTATCAAAGCCCTACTGAGAGCTCACCTCCTCCAGGAGGCCTTCCCAGACTGAGCCCCCTCCTTCCTCTCCTCCTCCTCCCCCTCCCCATCCCCCCTGTCTTACCTCCTTCCCCTCCCCACACCACCTGTATATATGTATATATGTTTATATGTATTTATTACTCCATTTATTTATTTCATTTGTACATATTTATTCTATTTATTGTATTTTGTTAATATGTTTTGTTTTGTTGTCTGTCTCCCCCTTCTAGACTGTGAGCCCACTGTTGGGTAGGGACCGTCTTTATATGTTGCCAACTTGTACTTCCCAAGCACTTAGTACAGTGCTCTGCACACAGTAAGCGCTCAATAAATATGATTGAATGAATGAATTATCTAATTCTTACCTTAGTAATTTTTTCTGTTATTTACTGAGCAATTACTCTCTGTGCAGACCTTTACTATAGAGCAGCTTTTTGGGCTTTCTGCTGTCATTCACTCTCCACACAAATCCTGACAAGCAAAGATTTATAACACCCTCCTACTGTGCTATCCCACTCCCCACTCCACACCTCTCCATGGATTTGAAGTTGGACACTTTCACTACTATCTTCAGCATCTGTTATGTGTCATTTCCCTTTGCCCTGAATACACAAAAGTGCTGGTTTTTGTTGTTGTTCTATGGTATTTGCTAAGCACTTACTATACACCAGGCACTGTATTAAGCACTGGGATAGATAAAAACCAATCGGATTAGATAAAGTCCCCAACAAACAAGGGGCTCACAGTCTTAAAACCCATTTTACAGATGAGGCGTCACAGAGAAGTTAAGTGACTTGCCCAAAGTCCCACACAAGCAATTGGCCGTGCTAGGATTAGAATCCAAGTCCTCTTACTCCCAGACGTGGGCTCTTCCTAGTACGCCAAGTTGCTGTCAATACTTGTTCCTTGGATATGCCTTGGCAGATTCATCCAATCAATCAATCAATCCATCAATCATATTTATTGAGCGCTTACTGTGTGCAGAGCACTGTACTAAGCGCTTGGGAAGTACAAGTTGGCAACACATAGAGACAGTCCCTACCCAACAGCGGGCTCACAGTCTAAAAGGGGGAGACAGAAAACAAAACCAAACATACTAACCCATTATTACCAACCCAATAAATCCACATTTTCCTTACTGTTCCCCTTAAGGAAGGAATACATGGCCCCTTCAGAATTCATGGCATTTCTCATAAAATTAATGTGCGAACCAAAGTTCCTAATAGCTAAGCAGATTACACGGAGGATTTTGATTTGAAAACAGTCACCAACAAAGCCCCCGGCAGTGTCAAACAAGACTTTCAGCACCACGACCACAATTTATTGAGCAATAAAATCTGGTTTTAAATGGCAAGTACCACAATTCAGCGGTTTTCAGGGTTAATCAATTTTATGTGTCACATGACTTGATTTCATAATGGACCCTGCCATTCTTTGCTTTCCTTGCTTTCTTTGCTCCGATCTAATTTGTTCCATAGGAAACTTCAGCTGCATGTCTTTAGTCATCTTTAGTAGTGGGTGTGGTGGTGGTGATAGTAGTATTGGGGAGGGAGAGGAAGAGGAGAAGAAGGAGGAAGAGGAGGAGGATGAAGCAGCGTGGCTCAGTGGAAAGAGCAAGGGCTTTGGAGTCAGAAGTCAGGGGTTCAAATCCCAGCTCTGCCAATTGTCAGCTGTGTGACTTTGGGCAAATCACCTAACTTCTCTGGGCCTCAGTTACCTCATCTGTAAAATGGGGGTCAAGACTGTGAGCCCCCCCGTGGGACAACCTGATCACCTTGTAACTTCTCCAGGGCTTAGTACAGTGCTTTGCACATAGTAAATGCTTAATAAATGCTATTATTACTATTAAGAAGGAGAAGGAGGAAGAAGAGGAAGTGGAGGAGGAGAAGAAGGAGGAGGAGGAGAAGGAGGAGGAAGAGGAAGAAGAAGAGGAGGGGGAAGAGGAGGAGGAAGAGAATAAGAAGGAAGAGGAGAAAGAGGAAGAGGAGGAGGAAGAGTGACAGTATAGCCTAGTGGCTAGAATAAAGGCCTGGGAGTCCAAAGGACCTGGGTTCTAATCGCAGCTCTGTCATCTGTTTGTTGTAGGATCTTGGACAAGTTACTTCACTTATGTTCCTCTGTTACCTTATCTGCAAAATGGGTATTAAGACTTTTGAGCTTCATGTGGGACATGGTCCATGTCCAACCTGATTAACTTGTATCTAACCCAGCACTTAGAACAGTGCTTGACACACAGTAAGTGCTTAACAAATACCATTAAAAAAGTAGCGGTGGGAAGTAGTAACAGTAATAGTAGCAGCAGCGGGAGGATTTATTTAATATGCAGTTGGCTCTTTGCATTGTTCTAGGTACTTGGGAAGTACAGAAAAACAAAATGGTTTTTCCAGGTCCAGAAGGAGCTTACTCTCTAAAACTGAGACAAACATAAAAACATTTTACAACGTTGTGAAAAAAATCAATAAAGCATACACATAAACGTGAGTACTAAGGAAGAAGTAAATCAGACGATGCTTGGAAATGTATAAATGCCTCTGTTCCATTTCTGAAACTCAGGTGGGATCGGAAACTTGCGATGGACTCTATCCCATGCCAGACAGGGGACCCATTCAATCAATAATCAGTAACTGTTATTTACTGGGCACTTACTGAACAGAGGAGTAAGATCTTGGGGAATAGAAGGATGGCAAAACACATATTTCCTCCCTTCAAGTCTTCCCTCTAGACTGCAAGCTCACGGTGGGCAGGGTACATATCTATCAGTTCTTTTGTACTCTCCTTATGGCACTGCTCAGCACACAGTAACTGCTCGATAATTCCCATTGATTAACTGAGTGATTGAATCCGAGAGACTGTGGTCTAATGTGGGAGACAGAAAGACAAAATCTATTTGTAAATAATGAGAGCAACAGGAGAAGCAAAGAAATAGTGGAATGAATGTGTCAGGACAAAATGGCTGATTAAATGAATGAATATACAATTAACTACACATTTGTGAACAAGTGTCGAGGGTGGAGAAGAAACACACTAGGATTAAGGTGGCTATTGGGTTGATGTGAGGAGGTATCGGTGACCCAGAAGTTTCTGCTGCAATCATCTCCTTCAGATGAGAGGAAGGAGGGTGGGAAATCTCTAACAAACAACCAATACTATTTATTGAGCACCCACTGTGTTCCAGGCACTGTATTAAACGCTTGAGAGAGTACAATACAACAAAGTTGGTAGACACGTACTCTGCCCTCAATGAGCTTCCAGTCTCTTGTCCTGCCACTTCTGGAAGTGATTTGCTGCTATTTATTAGAAGGATATCATCGAAAAGGAGTCCAAAAAAAAATGCAGTTGTTCTTCATAAAGACTGTTCTGTGAGATCCTAATAATGATAATAATAACAGCAACAATGACAATAATAGTAATATTTAATTACTATGTGTCCAATGCTGGGATAAATAACAATTAATCAGACTGGACCCAGTTCCTGTTTCATATGGACCTCACAGCTGAAGGTAGGGACAGAACAGGTATTTAATCCCCATTTTACAGATGAGGTAAATGAGGCCCAAAGAAGTGAAGTGACTTTCCCAAGGTCACTCAGCAGACAAGTGACAGAGATGGGATAAGAACCCAGGTCCCTCTGACTCTGAGGTCTGTACCCTGCTACCACGTTAATCCAATACTGCTACCACGTTAATCCAATCATTTATCCTCTCCCCCTTTGATTACTGAATCAGCCTCCTTGCTGAAATCCCCTCCTCCTGGCTCTCCCCACTCCAGTCTATTCTTCACTCTGCTGCTCCGATCCTTTTTTACACAAAAATGTGCAGGCCATGTTTCCCCACTCCTTGAGAAACTCCAGTGGTTGCCCATCCACTGCTGCATCAAACAGAAACCCCTCACCAGTAAGTGCCCACGGGCCGACGCCATCCCCAGGTTCCTGCTCTTGGGGGGATGGAGGGGTGGGGGTCTCCCCGGGTGGCCGGGACCCAGGGCAGCCTCTCGCTTGGGTCGTGTAACAGCGGGGCATCTCGGCTTCTGTGGAACCAGGCGCCGAGCGGTGGGGATTCATTGGTGCTATTTACTGAGTTGCTCTATTACTATTACTCTATTACTCTATTTATTATTACTCTATTTATTTATTATTACTCTATTTATTATTACTCTATTTATTATTACTCTATTATTACTCCACTTATGTATTATTACTCTATTATTACTCTATTTATGTGTTATTACTCTATTATTACTCTATTTATTATTACTCTACTTATGTATTATTACTCTATTTATTTATTATTACTCTATTTATTTATTATTACTCTACTTATGTATTATTACCCTATTTATTTATTATTACTCTATTCATTTATTGTTACTCTATTTATTACAACCCAGTCACCTTGTATCATCCCCAGCGCTTAGAACAGTGCTTTGCACATAGTAAGCGCTTAACAAATGCCATTATTATTATTATTATTATTATTATTATTATTATTACCAGACTTTCCCCCACTTCAAAACCTTATTAATAATGATGGTATTTGTTAAGCGCTTACTATGTGCCAAGCACTGCTCTAAGCACTGACTGAGGGCCCATCTCCTCCAAGAGGCCTTCCCTGACTAAGCCCTCCTTTGCTCTTCTCCCACTCCCTTCTGCGTCTCCCTGACTTGTTCCCTTTATTCATCCTCCCTCCCAGCCCCACAGCACTTAGTCCATATCTGCAATTTCTTTCTTTCTATTCATGTCTTAATCCCCCTCTTAACTGTAAGCTCGTGGGTCGGTAATGTATCTGTTTATTGTTGTATTGTACTCTCCCCAGTGCTTAGTATAGTGTTGTGCACACAGTAAGTGCTCAATAAATATGATTGACTGACTTTTCTACAATTTCTACTACTACTACTTGTCTGTAGCACTTTAGCCAAGAGTGGCTAAATGGAGCTGGCTTAAGACAAATTTTTTACATCATCTAATGCCCCAAATTAGCAGCAGGTGGAATATTTCTTCATATTCAGTGGTTCAAGAATACGACCGCCTCTTGATCTTACAGTAATGTCATGTAAGTTCCCTTTTTAAATTCAATTTTAACCAAATAACTTGCATGATGCTTTCTATTTTTCCAGAAGACTTCTATGTTAGTGATCTCAATTTTGCCCTCACAACGTGACTGTGAGGCAGAGAGGGGTGGGTAATATTATCCCCATTTTAGAGATGAGAGAACCAAGGCATCAATAGACTAAATGATGTGCCACGGTCATGAAGCAGACCAATACAGAGCTGGAACTAGAACTCAGGTCACTTGCCTCTCAAACCCATGTTCTTACCACTCGATAATACTATCAATAGTGGAATTCCATCTGATCAGACGGAACGTAAAATCAAGACATAGGGGGAAAAGTGATTTCATGGATGTACTCTACCTTTTAAAGCCAAGTAGACTGGAGTAGAAGAGAAGACCCACTTTCTGAAGTCCAGTTGATTAAAACAGTAAGAGGGGCTGGTCAAATTTGAAATCTGCTATTCTGACCTAGTGACATGTTTCTGAAGGAATCAGAATTTTAGTAAGGATGTGCTACCTCGTCTTAAGAAAAAAAGAAGGCAGAAGAGACACAAGATGAAGAATCGAAACCAGAGGTACTGAACTCTATCTTGAGAAGAATTGAAGGAATCCATTAGCATTACCATTAGCGTTAGATAGAGCTTTGTACTTTTACCATCCTAGGGAATTAATTTTTCAGGCAACAAGGAAAAATCATATACTTTAGTAAGAGCAAAAGCAGTATATCTGATAGATTCAAATCCCTTAAGGCCGATTATTGGAATCTGTAAGAATAAGAACAAAAATGGGAACAATAACCACCCAAATAAGCTCTTCACCAAGCAATACATGAAATGGAAATCAATGTAGAGGTAATTGAGGGAGAAATGCATACCCTATTTTCAACATCACAACACAAAGCTTCATCGCTTACTCAATATTTCCAAGATTTGAATAAAGAAAATCCATTTCACCTACCTTAGGAGCTCTTTTGAAAAAAGGCATATTCAAGTTAGGAAATAAAGTGTGGCACAGAATGGGGAAAAGGTTCTCATTTCTGTTCCGGGGCGGGGGTGCGTGTTATAAACTTATAAGGGGTCCAGAAAAGCCCGAAGAGGAGAATTAATGATGGAAAAAACATAGTGAAGTTTGCTTTCAAACAATTAATTATGACAGCGTGCTGCAGGGAGATCACTACAGAGGGTCAAATAGTCAGGCATGCAGCATTTGGGGGTGGCAGGGATACAGGGGGGTTGCTTTCCTTGAGCAGAGACTCCATTCAGGCCAGGACATCAAAAGGCAGACTCAATAACCTAGACAGGCCAAGCGGGTAAAAGCTCCCACTTTTAAGGAATGTTGAGGAAGTGGACAGAGCCCGGAAAATCGCCCCAAAAGGGTGATTTAGTGAGAAAAGATAAAAGGAATCAAGTTTTTATCCAAGAGACGAAGCAGCATGGTTTAGTGATTAGAACATAATAATAATAATAATGATAACATTTATTAAGGGCTTACTATGTGCAAAGCCCTGTTCTAAGCCCTGGGGAGGTTACAAGATGATCAGGTTGTCCCACCGGGGACTCACAGTCTTAATCCCCATTTTACAGATGAGGTCACTGAGGTGCAGAGAAGTTAAGTGACTTGCCCAAAGTCACACAGCTGACAAGTGGGGGAGCCGGGATTTGAACCCATGACCTCTGACTCCAAAGCCCGGGCTCTTTCCACTGAGCTATGCTGCTTCTCCATAGGGCTGGGAGTCAGAAGGATCTCAATCTAATCCTGGTTCAGCCACTTGTCTGCTGTCTGAGCTTGGGCAAGTCACGTTACTTCTCTGTACCTCAGTTACCTCAGCTGCAAAATAATAACAATGATGGTATTCATTAAGCATTTACTATAAGCCAACCACTGTTCTAAGTGCTGGGGTAAATACAAGGTAATCAGGTTGTTCCATGTGGGGCTCACAATCTTAATCCCCATTTTACAGATGAGGAAACTGAGGCACAGAGAATAATAATGATAATGATGGCATTTATTAAGCACTTACTATGTGCAAAGCACTGTTCTAAGCACTGGGAAGGTTATAAGATGATCAGGTTGTCCCACAGGGGCTCACAGTCTTAATCCCCATTTTACAGATGAGGTAACTGAGGCACAGAGAAGTGAAGTGACTTGCCCAAAGTCACATAGCTGATAAGTGGTGAAGTCAGAATTAGAACCCATGACCTCTGACTCCCAAGCCTGGGCTCTTTTCACTAAACCAACCCAAGTCCTTCTGACTCCTAGGCTGCTGCTCTATCCATTAGGCCACATTGCTTCTCCTAACTGCAAAGCTCTCTGTGGGGAAGGAATATGTCTGCTTATTGTTATTGTTATTTTAGACTGTGAGCCCACTTTTGGGTAGGGACTGTCTCTGTATGTTGCCAACTTGTACTTCCCAAGTGCTTAGTACAGTGCTCTGCACACAGTAAGCTCTCAATAAATACAATTGATGATGATTGTTATATCGTATTCTCCCAAGTTCCTAATACAGTGCTCTGCATACAGTAAGTGCTCATTAAATATGATTGAATGAATAAATGAAAGGACAGGGTGGATGATGGAAAGAAAGGACTATTTTCCAGCTTCTGCAGGTATAATCCTGAGCCCTTTGAGCTTCAGAATGGAGCTGGACTCAATAATAATGAAGAGCGATTAAATACCGAGCTCTCTATCTTGTAAAGCTTACATTTTCAGGGAGCCTATTTAAAAGAGCTATTCCTTTGCACACAATTTCCCGAGCTGGTAAAGCCCCATAGTTACTAGATTGAGAACCGGCTCGCTTAATGGCATTTACCAATCTGATTCAATGTAGGACTGAGAGTGCATCTGATCAGTGATTCAACATGGAAATTCATCTCAGTTCTCAGTAAGTGGTGGACGGAGATGGGCAGGGGGGTTGCAACATGGTCCGACTCTTCGGGGAAGCAGTGAGGCCTCCTGGATAGAGCAGGGGCCTGGGAATCAGGGGACCTGTGTTCTAATTCCTGTTCCACCACACGTCTGATGTGTGACCTTAGGCAAGTCACTTCACTTCTCTGTTCCTCAGTTACCTCATCTGCAAAATGGGGATAAGAGTGTGAGCCTCATGTGGAATAGGGACTGTGTCCAACCTGATTAACTCGTATCTACACCAGCACTTGGAATGGTGCTTGGAATATAGTAAGTGCTTATCAACATTACTATTATTATTATTATTATTATCTCCTGGTGAAGGTGTGGAGGGACAGGACAAGGTAGAATCTGACATATCTTATCAATAAATTAGCCATATTTATCATTTATCATGGGAAGCAGCTCATGATAGAGCTTAGTGGAAAGAGCGCAGACTTGGGAGTCAGAGATCGTGGGTTCTAATCTCGCTGCCGCCACTTGTCAGCTGTGTAACTTTGGGCAAGTCACTTAACTTCTCTATGCCTCAATTACCTCATCTGTAATATGGGGATTAAGACTGTGAGCCCCACATGGGACACCCTGATTACCTTATATCCTTATATCTCCCCCAGCGCTTAGAACAGTGTTTGGCACATATTGGGCGCGTCACAAAAACCATCATTATTATTATCATTATTATTAACTGAGAATTTACTGTGCGCTGTACACTAGAATAGGTAGACACAATCTCTGCCCCCCAGAAATTTATAATCTAGTCTTGAGACTGCGTGCTGACCTTCCTAGCCACAAGGTTTTCCCTAGAGACTTGCACGTTCTGGGCTGGTGGGAATCAGGAAGCTGGGATAATACCTGGAGAAGGGAACTTGGATTCAGGATGAGGTGCCTGGACGATCTGGTGGTGGGAGTTGGCAAACCAGGAGAGACTGCAAGACTCTCTTCCCCTCTGAGAGCTGAGGGCCACCAAGTCCTGGACGAGCAGCTCCAGGACCTCTAGACTGGAAGTGTGCTGTGGGCAGGGAATGTGTCTATTGTGATATTGTACACTCCCAAGTGCTTAGTACAGTGTTCTGCACATATTAAGCATTCAATAAATGTGATTCAATATGTGAATGAATGAACGAACCTGGGAGTCAGAGGGATCTGGATCCTAATCCTGCTTCTGCCCCTTGTCTGCTGTGTGGCCTTGGGCAAGTCACTTCACTTCTCTGGGCCTCAGTTATCTCATCTGGAAAATGGGGATTATGACTGTGAACCCCATGTGGGTCATGGAGTGTGTCCCACTTGATTCACTTGTATAATAATAATAATAATAATAATAATAATAATAATAATGGCATTTGTTAAGCGCTTACTATGTGCAAAGCATTGTCCTAAGCGCTGGGGGGATACAACGTGATCAGGTTGTCCCACGTGGGGCTCACAGTCAATCCTCATTTTACAGATGAGGTAACTGGGGCTCAGAGAAATTAAGTGACTTGCCCAAGGTCACACATCATCCACCCCAGCGCTTAGTACAGTGCCCGGCGTTTAGTAAGCACTTAACAAAATATCATTAAAAAATGTTTAGGATTTCAATGAGAAGGAAGGGGCAGGGGCTTTGTTAACAGAAGACCAAATCATTGAGTTCTACATTCTTTGAAATCCCTGAGAATAGACTCTCCTGAAAGATTTTCTCCTTAATATTCTGCATGTGAGCTTAGAATATTATTATCTCATTCTCTTTTGAGATATTCTTTCTGGCATTTGGAAGTCATATTGTATTTTCCTTTTCTTGCAATGAAATATCTCAAGGAGCATTTAACTGAATGCTAACATTTTCTTTGGAGCCATTAATGTGAGGCAAGTTTTTTTCAAATTATAAAATGGCAAAAGTCATTGGAAATCAGAGTGTAGAGCAGCTCTTCCAGATCGTTATAATAATAATAATGTCTGTCATATCAGTGGAACCTTGATTTAGTCATTTCCAAATGATATGCTCAATTATTCCTTACTGATAGCTAGAATAATTTGTCTTTTTCTTCCCTGCCATATGATAAGTTCCAAAGCCTTATTGAAATCTCTCAGTGCAACTAAAATCTCAATCTTTCTTTCAAAATAAAGTTCCCCACTTTGCCTTAGTAGTTTCTCAAATTCTTTATCAGCTGTGACTGTCTTGAAAAATGCAATTTATGAGTGCCAGCCTGAAATGCTGATCAGTGTTATTTACTGGGCGAGAGAGTACAAGGCATCAGAGTTAGGAGGCACGTTCTCTGTCCAGATTCAGTCCCGAGACTCCATCAACTGTATTTATTGAGTGCCTATATTAGGTGCTAAATGTCTTAACAATTTCTCTGGATGTAAATTGAGAATTTTAGCTCATTGAAAGAGAAATGAAAAAACATGAACTTCAGTGAACAGGCATTGAGTCAAGCTAATGATTAGGCCTAGCAACAGTTCATAAATTAATCTGATTAGAAAATCCCTCTATGAAGGTCTGGCAGAAGAAATTCAAATCCACTTTAATGCAATGCATTGGAATCATCCAAATTTTGTCTGTGAGAATGATTGCACTCAAGCACTTTTGAGACTGAGTAGATAATAATAATAATAATAATAATGGCATTTATTTAGTACTTACTATGTGCAAAGTACTGTTCTAATCACTGGGGAGGTTACAAGGGGATCAGGCTGTCCCATGGGGGGCTCACAGTCTTAATCCCCATTTTACAGATGAGGTAACTGAGGCACAGAGAAGTTAAGTGACTTGCCCAAAGTCACACAGCTGACAACCGTTGGAGCCGGGATTTGAACCCCTGACCTCTGACTCCAAAGCCCATGCTCTTTCCACTGAGCCATGCTAACCTGGTTGTAGGGAATGGGGATTGGCAAGAAGCAGCGTGGCTCAGTGGAAAGAGCACGGGCTTTGGAGTCAGAGGTCATGGGTTTGAATCCCGGCTCCGCCACTTGTCAGCTGTGGGGCCTTGGGCAAGCCACTTAACTTCTCTGTGCCTCAGTTACCTCATCTGTAAAATGGGATTAAGACTGTGAGCCCCACGTGGGACAACCTGATCACCTTGTATCCCCCAGCGCTTAGAACAGTGCTTTGTACATAGTAAGCGCTTAATAAAATGCCATTATTATTATTATTATTATTATTATTATTATTATCATTATTGGGAGAGCCACCAGAATGATTTAAGCTACTCAAGAGCAAAGATCATGTCCACTAACTCTATCGTGCTCTCTGAAGTGCTCAGTACAGTGCTCTGTGTAGAGTAAGCACTTGATAAATGCCACTGACAGATTGATTGACTGATGGAAGAAATAATGGTCTCCAGGCTATTGCTAGGAGAATGTGGCCTTCTAGTAGATCAGAATGAGACACCATTTGGGAGGAAAAGTAGCGTGGTCTAGTGGGAAAACCACAAGTCTTGGACCTGGGTTCTAATCCTGGCTCTGACACTTACCTGTTATGTGACATTGGGTGAGTCACTTAACTTTTCCACGCCTCAGTTCTGTCGCCTGCAAAATAGGGATTAAATACCTCCTGCTTGGATGGCGTGAGTCCCAGGTGGAACCTGATTATCTGCTTAACAAATACTATTGTCATTCTTATTATCATCATCATCATTAAATGAAAGAGTCCTAAAGTTTAAATTGAGCTGGTGTGTAAGCTGATTGAAGTGGATGAAACATCCTTAATAATTGCTCTGGCTATTGTGTTTTGTGACATGATAGGAGAAACTTGGAAAATCTTGAATGTGAAAGATAAAGGGATTGCTTTGATTATAACTAGTATACACTAAATCACATGATTCCGATTAACCATTTGATTCCGGCTTCCCATCTCAGAAATGCCAATAGGGTGCAAAAATGTAATGGAAAAATTGTCTAGTTGCCGCAATTTTTAGGAACAAAGCTGGAGAAAATGAGAGGAGAGTTGTACTTGGGGTGGGTTGTGAGTCACACAATTGCCTATGACAGAAAACAGCAGCCTGCCACAAAAATGCAACAACAATCTTTCAGTTTCACACATCATCGCCAGGGCGGTAAGATGGAGACACTCCTTAATGCATTTTCCTCTAACACTTGCCTTCCAATCATCTTTGATTTGGAAGAAACTGTTCATTTGTCAAAGATAGATTTTAATTTCTGTGCTTTTGGTGAGCTCTGCTCCAACACCTACAGAAAGCTCCCGGTTAGTTACAAATTGCTTTTTGGCATAAGGTATAAAGAAGTCATTTTTGGGCACCGCTAATTGACAGTTTCTTTCACACACTTTAATGCAACTCTACAAGCGGCGAGGATTGGCGTTTCTGAATAATTTATCTGTTTGCTGCCAAATATAGAGAGAAAATTGAATGAGAAAAGAGTTGATCTCGGAGTTTAATGTTGGCCACATTGCTATGGAAACAACAACTTCTATTATCAGTTAGTTTCAGCTTAGCCTCTTGGAACGTGGCTTTATCTCTCCAAGGGCGAAGACCTCATCTTATTTTTCTTTTACAAATCCCTCCAGGGTCTAGAATAGCATTTTGCACAAAGCAGGCACTCAAGTACCGGGTGCTGTCCATCATCATCTTCATTTTCACCATTATCTTCGCCAAGCCTGTCTTTGTCTCCCTCCTCTCCTCCTCATTATCTCGGGACAGATTGCTGTGTCGTTAACACCAGACCAAAGCACAGAGAGAGGAGAGGGTATTTGAAAAGTCCACCCCATGATAATGAGAAGCAGCGTGGCTTAGTGGAAAGTGTACGGCCTTCGGAGTCAGAGGTCGTGGGTTCTAATCCTGGCTCCACCACTTGTCAGCTGTGTGACTTGGGCAAATCACTTCACTTCTCGGGCTTCTGTTCCCTCATCTGTAAAATGGGGATTAATACTGTAAGGCCCAGGTGGGACAACCTGATTACCTTGTATCTACCCTGGCACTTAGAACAGTGCTTGGCACTTGGTAAGTGCCACCATTTTTATGATTATTATAATGATGGGTGTTGGCTTCTCTCTCTCTTTTTCCTGAGCAATTACTTTCATTCACCTCATAGAGTTGGCCCTAGGTTCAGGACTCCATTTCCACTGGTGAGAATACATAGGTGGAAATCGGTGCCTCGCTTCTTCCTCCCCTCTCTTCATTCAATTTGGTGAGTGCTTTCTGTGAGCATTCATTCATTCAATTGTATTTATTGAGCGCTTACTATGTGCAGAGCACTACTAAGTGCTGAGGAGAGTACAATAGAACAACAAACAGACACAATCCCTGCCCACAATGAACTTACTTTCTACCATTCATTCATTCAATGGTATTTATTGAGAGCATACTGTGTGCAAAGCACTGTACTATGCGCTTGGGAGAGTACGCTAGACCAACAGCGACAACACACTAGCACACTGTGCGCTGCTCGGACACGGATGGCTTGTAAGGGGAGATTTGCCCCCTGTGATGATGGGTATTTGTTAAGTGCTTAGAGAAGCAGCGTGGCTCAGTGGAAAGATCACGGGCTTTGGAGTCAGAGACTTGGGTTCAAATCCCAGCTCCGCCAATTGTCAGCTGTGTGACTTTGGGCAAGTCACTTAACTTCTCTGTGCCTCAGTTACCTCATCTGTAAAATGGGGATTAAGACTGTGAGCCCCCCGTGAAACAACCTGATCACCTTGTAATTTCCCCAGTGCTTAGAACAGTGCTTTGCACATAGTAAGCACTTAATAAATGCCATCATTATTATTATTATTATTATGTGTCAAACACTGTTCTAAGTGCTGGTATTGATGGAAGCAGGTTGGGCGCAGTCCCTGTCCCCCATGGGGCTCACAGTCTTAATCTCCATTTCACTGAGGTAACTGAGGCCCAAAGAAGTGGAGTGACTTGCCCAAGCTCACACGGCAGACAACCCAGCAGATTAGAACCCAGTTCCTTCTGATTCCCATGCCCAGGCTCTATCCACTAGGACATGTTGCTTCCCTATAACCAGAAAGGCCATGTACTTCTTCAGAGTGCTCTGCAAACAGTAAGTGCTCAATAAGCTTAATTGAATTAATGAATCAATGTCTCATAAGCTCACCGTGGGTAGGGAATGTGTCTGCTATATTGTAACACACAAAGTAAGCACTCAACAAATACCATTGAATTTTATTCATAATATTTAATAATTGTGGTATTTGGTCATTCGATCATATTTATTGAGTGCTTATTGTGAGCAGAGCACTGTACTAAGTGCTTGGGAGAGTACAATATAATAATAAGCAAACATTCCCTGCCCACAAAGAGCCCAGCACTGTTCTAATCACTGAGGTAAATACTAAACAATCAGATCTGACTTTTAGACTGTGAGCCCACTGCTGGGTAGGGACTGTCTCTATATGTTGCCAACTTGTACTTCCCAAGCGCTTAGTACAGTGCTCTGCACACAGTAAGTGCTCAATAAATACGATTGATGATGATGATGACATCGTGTCTGTCCCACATGGGGCTCAGAGTATCAGGGAGAAGGAGAATGGGTAGTGAATCCTCATTTTACAGATGAGGAAACTGAGGTACACAGAAGTGAGGTTATTTGGCCAAAGTCCCACAGCTTCTGATGGTGTCAGAATTTGAACCCAGGTCCTCTGACTCTCAGGCCTGGGCTCTTTCCTCTAGGGCATGCTAGCTGCTAAAAGAATGAATATAGATAGAAGACAGGGAGAGAGAGAGCAAGTGAGCAAGAGAGAATGAGAATACTCCAGAAACAGCCCCACATTATTTCTTAGAAAAAAAAATCCCATTGAAAAACCACTGAAATAATTTAAAAATCCTATTCTGTTATAATGCATGCCAGCTTGATCCCAAACAATAAAAACCCACACAATGCAAATAATAAATGTTTGTCAATGTTTATTTTTGTTTCATCGTCTCTCGACGTCGTACAATTAAGTGATTGCAGAATTCCAAAGCTGGTCAAAGCGAATCGCACAAGTCTTCTAAGGATTCTTTTCAGCTGTCTAGATTTATGCTTCTGACTAACAAGTATTCATACTGAAAAGAAAATAATGAAAAAGTAGTCAAAGGAGCAGAGATATCAGAGATAGCTCAATTCAGCTCCTTGGAATGAATGGATTTGGGTAGAACAATCGCAGTTTCAGAAACAAATGTTAAGTAAAAAGTGTTGCGTTTTGTCCATCACAAAACCCATTGAATATGCTGTACTTCTGGGATTTTTCCATTTTTTCAGAAACTGCCCCCATGTATCCAAGATTTCCTATGAAGTTACCCCTACCTCTGCATTCATTCATTCATTCATTCAATCGTATTCATCATCAATCGTATTTATTGAGCGCTTACTGTGTGCAGAGCACTGTACTAAGCGCTTGGGAAGTACAAATTGGCAACATATAGAGACAGTCCCTACCCAACAGTGGGCTCACAGTCTTCATTGAGCACTTACTTTGTGCAGAGCACTGTACTAAGCGCTTGGGAAGCACAAGTTGGGAAGAGACGGTCCCTACCCAACAACGGGCTCACAGTCTAGAAGGGGGAAATCACACATCTCCTCTTCTCATATTGCCCCATTATCTCATTCAGGTTCCCTGCTCATCCAGTCAATCAATCACATTTATTGAGCACTTAATGGGTGCAGAGTACTGTACTAAGTGCTTGGGAAAGTACATTACAACAATAAGGAGTGACAACCCCTGCCCAAAAAGAGCTTAAAAGTCTGGAGTGGGAGACAGACATTAATATAAATAAATAAATTACAGAAATGGGCCTAAGCTCAGTGGGACTGGGAGGGGGATGAGCAAGTCAGGGTGATGCAGAAGGGAGAGAGAGAAGAGGAAAGGAGGGCTTAATCAGAGAAGGCTTCTTGGAGGAGATGCACTTTCAATTCAGTTATCCCTCACCTCACCTCTCCCACACCCCTGCGAGAAGCAACGTGGCTTAGTGGAAAGAGCACGGGCTTAGGGGTCAGAGGTCATGAGTTCTAATCCCTGCTCCACCACTTGGCAGCTGTGTGACTTTGGGAAAGTCGCTTAACTTCTCTGTGCCTCGGTTACCTCATTTTTAAATGGGGATTAAGACTATGAGCCCCACGTGGGAAACCTGATTACCCTGTATGTATCCCAGCACTTAGAAGAGTGTTAGGCGCATAGTAAGCGCTTAACAAATACCATCATCATCATCATGTATAGAAATGCTCACCAATCAATGGTTTTTGTTGAGCCCCTACTGCATGCAGAGCACTGTTCTAAGTGTTTGAGAGCATTACATTACAGCTGGTAGACACTACCTTCAAGGATTTTTCACTCTAGGTGGGAAGGCAGTCGTTAAAAGAAATTCCAGAAAGGGGAAGTGGCAGAGTTTAAAGATATGGACGTAAGTGCTGTGGGGGTGGGGTGAGTATCACAATGCTCACTGAGGACCATCAAAGACATTTCTCGGGGGGCAGGGGTAACATGGGGTAACCAAGAGAATCAATCAATCAGTCGATTGTATTTATTGAACATGTAATGTGTGCAGAGCACTGTACTAAGTGCTAAGAGGATACTTTATAACAAAATTGGTAGACTCGTTCGCTGCCCACAATGAGCTTACAGTCTAGAGGGAGAGATAACCATTAATATAAATAAAGGATAATAATAATAATGGCATTTATTAAGTGCTTACTATGTGCAAAGCTCTGTTCTAAGCGCTGGGGAGGTCACAAGGTGATCAGGTTGTCCCACGGGGGGCTCACAGTCTTAATCCCCATTTTACAGATGAGGTAACTGAGGCACAGAGAAGTTAAGTGACTTGCCCAAAGTCACACAGCTGACAATTGGTGGAGCCGGGATTTGAACCCCTGACCTCTGACTCCAGAGCACGTGCTCTTTCCACTGAGCCACACTGCATATGAGCATGAGTTCTGTGGGGTTGAGGGAGGGGTGAATAAAAGATGCAAATCCCAAATCCCGCGCCCAACTCCACCTGATGCATCAGTGGTCAAAACATTTTTGACATCTGGATGTTCATAATAATAACAGTGCTCTTTGTTAAGTGTTTACCATGTGCCAGACACTGTACAACAGTCCTGTCCCACGTGGGGCTCATGATCTCAATCCCCAGTTTTTTAGATAAGGCAACTGAGGCACAAGACTTGAAGACCTTGCCCAAGGTCACAAGGCAGACAAATGATTACAGTCAATGATGTTCTGACACCAAGGCCCATGCTCTATCCACTATGCCATCATAGGGGAGATAAAGCGTTTAACAGATACCATCATCATCACGAGACTCAATTAAAGACGCTTGGATTTTGATTAATAGAAAGCCAATTTTACCTAGAAACCTGGTTAGGCTCAGTTCAGATCAATTCTTCTGTGAGCGTCCATTCTAGCCTGAATCTAATTTTTGAAGGGTTAGTGATGGTTTTTCACTACAAAGTCGCATCTCATTTTGAGTCGGTTGCAGTTTATCTTTCACTTCATTTCCCGTCAGTGAAACAAAAAGAAGGGTGAATTTAAGGGCAATGGTGATGTCATGGCAATGGAGCAGATTTCACGCTTGCTCAGGAATAGGTTTGAAATCCTGCACTTTCTCTGGATTCATTCATTCATTCAATCGTATTTATTGAGCGCTTACTGTGTGCAGAGCACTGTACTAAGCGCTTGGGAAGTACAAGTTGGCAACAAATAAATTTTTCCCCCCAAAACTCATAGGAGTAAAAATTCTAAACAAGATCTTGAAAAAAATTAATGATTGTCACACATGGGACATGAGCATACACATTAAAAGCAACAATAAAAGATGATTGATTTTTATTTTTTACTACATTGTTTATGTCTAATTTCTCTATCGGCTGGAGACTATTACAAAAATAATGATATGTAAACTGCTGGTAGGGAGGCTTTGGAATTCCAGATGTAGTAATCAGAGGATATCAGTTCCCGGGAAGTACTTATTTTGGGTTTTCCTGGAAAAAAGACTTGGACGGAGTGCTGGTCCGCATAACACCCGGTGAGCGTGTAGTCTGGGATTCGAAAATAGAGTTTGACATGCACCGTTTCCCCTATGCATCTGGATGCACTGTTAGTCCCAAAATGAATGACTGAATTCCAGCTAGCCAATCAGTTAATGGTATTTATTGAGCACTTACTACATGCAGAACACTGTAATGATAATAATGATGATAGCATTTATTAAGCACTTACTGTGAGCAAAGCACTGTTCTAAGCGCTGTACTAAGCACTTAGGAGAGTTCACAATAACAATGAACAGATACATTCCCTGCCCACAATAATCTTACAGTCTATCAAGGCACACAGTGGTGCTGGGCCATTTGACAGCTATCAGGTAAAGCGCCATGTAATAATAATAATAATAACAACCGTAATTGTGGTATTTGTTAAGTGCGTTCATTCATTCATTCAATGGTATTTGTTAAATGCTTACTATGTTCATTCTTTCATTCAATCATATTTATTGAGTGCTTACAGCGTGCAAAGCACT
The DNA here is from genome assembly GCF_015852505.1 of Tachyglossus aculeatus. Classification (NCBI taxonomy): domain Eukaryota; kingdom Metazoa; phylum Chordata; class Mammalia; order Monotremata; family Tachyglossidae; genus Tachyglossus; species Tachyglossus aculeatus. Next base: position 30,554,304 of record NC_052088.1, on the reverse strand, counting down.
GGACTAATCATTCATTCATTCATTCAATCGTATTTATCGAGCGCTTACTGTGTGCAGAGCACTGTACTAAGCACTTGGGAAGTACAAGTTGGCAACATATAGAGACGGTCCCTACCCAACAGTGGGCTCACAGTCTAGAAGGGGGAGACAGAGAACAAAACAAAACATATTAACAAAATAAAATAAATAGAATAAATATGTACAAATAAAATAGAGTAATAAATGTGTACAAACATATATACATATATACAGGTGCTGTGGGGAAGGGAAGGAGGTAAGGCGGGGGGATGGGGAGGGGGAGGAGGGGGAGAGGAAGGAGGGAGCTCAGTCTGGGAAGGCCTCCTGGAGGAGGTGAGCTCTCAGTAGGGCTTTGAAGGGAGGAAGAGAGCTAGTTTGGCGGACGTGTAGAGGGAGGGCATTCCAGGACCAGGGGTTGATGGTGGGAAAGGCGAGAACTATGTGTCAAGCACTGTTCTAAGCTCTGGGGTACATGCACGATAATCAGGTTACACAAGTATCACAATCTAAGTAGATGGGAGAACAAGTATTGGATGCCCATTTTGCAGGTGTGGGAACTGAGGCACAGAGAATCGAAGTGACTTGCTCAAGGTCACACAACAGGGAAGTGGCAGAAGTAGGATCAGAACCCAGGTCCTCTGACTCCCGGCCCGGGCTCTTTCCACTAGGCCATGCTGCTTCTCTAGCAAATAGTAAGCAGAAGACTACAAACACAATCTTATGGAACTTTACTGAATATATAATCTGTAACTGAAGATTTTTATACAATGCCTTCAGAATTATTGGAACAGCACCATCGATTCTCAATATATAGCCATGATTTGAATAGAAACCACTTACATTTCTTTGCCGTGCATGTTTTCAAAAATGTTTGGATATGCCCTATGATTAGCAATTCAGTTTGTTGGTTGTAGTGTTTAGAGCTAATCTTATTATTCTCCCTTTATTCAGCCCTTCCTTAGCCCCACAGAACATATGTACATATACATAATTATATATATAATATATTAATATATATATTAATGTTTTATATATGTACATATATTAATGCTCCTGTAAGGATTGACACATTATAACACACTGTCATATCATATATATATATATATATATATATATATATATATATATATAAAACTTATATATATATGTCATACATATAGATATATGTATATATGTATATGTGTATATATGTATATGTGTATATATATAATGTTATATATGTATATGCGTATGTATATGTATATATATATAATGTTATGTATGTATAGCATTATATATATATATATATATATATATATACTAATGTTACATATATATACAGTATATATATTAATGACCTTCTCCTCCTCTAGACTGTAAGCTCATTGTGGGCAGGGAACATGTCCACCAACTCTGTTATACTGTACTTTCCCAATGTATAATGTTATATATGTATATATGTATATATATGTGTATGTGTATATATATAATGTTATATATGTATAACATTATATATATATATTAATGTTATATATATAGTATATATATTAATGTCCTTCTGCTCCTCTAGACTGTAAGCTCATTGTGGGCAGGGAACATGTCCACCAACTCTGTTATACTGTACCTTCCCAAGAGTTTAGTATAGTGCTCTGCACAGAAGTGCTCAACAAGGCCTAGTGGATAGACCACGGGCCTAGGAGTCAGAAGGACCTAGGTTGTAATTCCGGCTCTGCCACTTATCTGCTGTGTGACCTTGGGCAAGTCACTTCGGTTCTCTGGGCCTCAGTTACCTCACCTGAAAAATGGGGATTAAGACTGTGAGCCCTATGTGGGACAGGGACTCTGTCCAACCCAATTATCTTGTATCTACCCCAGTGCTTAGAATAGTGCCTGGCACATAGTAAGTGCTTAACAAATACCATAGTTATTATAATCAATAAATATGATTGATTGATTGATACCCTTAAAAGTGCACACAATAGAATATATAGTAATATTGAGAATAATCATAATAATAATTGAGGTATTTGTTAGGCACTTACTATGTACCAGGCACTATTCTAAGCACTGGGGTAGACACAAGATAATCGGGTTGGACAGAGTCCCTGTCCTGCATAGGGCTCACAGTCTTAATTCCCATTTGGCAGATGAGGTAACAGAGGCACAGAGAAGTGAAGTGACTTGCCTAAGGTGACACAGCAGACAAGTGGCGGGGCCAGGATTAGAACTCAGGTCCTCCTGACTCCCAGTCCAGCACTCTATCCATTAGGCAACACTGCTTCTCATGAAAAGAAACCAATTGAGAGGCTTGGAGATTAACCTAATGTCTATTGATCTTTGTAAGCTCATTGAGAGCAAGGAACGTGTCTAATAATAATAATGATGGCATCTGTTAAGCGCTTACTATGTGCCAAGCACTGTCTAGCAACTCTGTTGTAATGTGCTCTCCCAACAGGGCACTTCACACAGTAAGTGCTTAATTCATTCATTCATTCAATCGTATTTATTGAGCGCTTATTGTGTGCAGAGCACTGTACTAAGCGCTTGATAAATTCCATTGATAATTATAACACTGATGGGAAGCATCACAGGTTTAATCTTTATGTGGCAACAAATACACATATAACAGATTTGTTACCTTCAGTGTACCTTTCTCCTTCCTGAAACGATTAAAAATTAGAGCGGGTTGCATACTTCTTAGATTATTTTCTCTTCATCTCCTGGGCAAGGGGCTCTGTGTTTGAGCCATTGGCGGAAGTGAGGATCTTTTGGATTTGTCTCAAATCCTTCCCACAGAAACCTACGGAGGCTGGGACATTGGCAGTCAAAGCTTCTCTGATTAATTAAACCCGCTATCCAGAGGAATTGCTCAATTGTTCATTCAACTGACCGTGAAAGAAATTTCAAATAGTTCAAACGGTTCATTTTCCTTTTGTGCGGCAAAAAAACCAGAGTTAGGTTTTCGTGTGTTATAATGTGTCAATCCTTACAGGAGGAATTGTTCACAATTAAACCATTTCATCAGAGGAGTGATTATTGCGCATGTATTTCCTCTCACGTTTTGGAAGGCCTAATTGGAAAGTGCCACATTTCATCTTTTCTTGTCCCTTTAGCGTGGCATGTTTAGCTTTTCCTTCTCTAATGCTAACCTTCTCGCTGTACCTCTATCTCATCTATCTCACCGCTGAGCTCTCGCCCACACCCTAACTCTGGACTGGAATGTCCTCCCTCCTCATTTCAGGCAGATCATTGCTCTCCTCTTCTTCAAAGCCTTAATGAAGGCACATCTCCTCCAAAAAGCCTTCCCTGACTGAACCCTCTTCTCCTCTTCTCCCACTCCCTTCTATGTCACCCGGACTAGTTCCCTTCATTCATCTTCCCACCCATCCTCACAGCACATATGTATGTATCTGTAATTTATTTATATATTTATGTTAAGGTCTGTCTTCCCCTCTAGACTGTGAGCTCGTTGCGGGCAGGGAATGTGTCTGTTTGTTGTTATAGCGTACTCTCCCAAGTGCTAAGTACAGTGCTTTGTATGCACCATGCACCCAATAAATACAATTGAAGGAATGAATGAATTAGGACCAGACACCACTAGTTATACCATCAGTTTTTATTTTAGTTTGGGGTTTTGGGGGCATTTATTATTACTATTATTATTAATAATAGTAATAATAATAATGATGATATTTGCTAAGTGCTTATTATGTGTCAGGCACTGCATTAAACACTGGAATGGATACAGGCAAATCGGGTTGGCTACAGTCCCTGTTCCACGTGGGGCTCAAATTCTTAATCCCCATTTTCTAGATGAGGCACAGAGAAGTTACATCAATCAATCAATCATATTGAGTGCTTACTGTGTGCAGAGCACTTTACTAAATGCTTAGGAAGTACAAGTTGGCAACATATAGAGATGGTCCCTACCCAACAGTGGGCTCACAGTCTAGAAGGGGGAGACAGAGAACAAAACAAAACATATTAACAAAATAAAATAAATAGAATAGATATGTACAAGTAAAATAAATGAATAGAGTAATAAATGCGTACAAACATATATACATATATGCAGGTACATGACTTGCCAAGGTCGCAGAGCAGATAAGAGGCAGAGGTAGGATTAGAACCCAGGTCCTTTTGATTCCCAGGCTCATGCTCTAACCACTAAGCCACAACGCTTCTCACTCGGCTCCACTACTTCTCACTAGCCCACGCTACTTCTCAAATAATATGTTGCCGACTTGCACTTCCCAAGCGCTTACTACAGTGCTCTGCACACAGTAAGTGCTCAATAAATACGATTGAATGCATGAATAATGAACATAATAATAATAATAGCCCCCTGAGGTACAGGGACAGAATCTAATTGCCATTTGTGTATTCTTTCCCAATGCTCACTACAGTGCTCTGCATACAGATGACACTTAATAGATGCCATCACTGCTTATTTCTTAAGCACTTACTTTGTACTGAGCTCCGGGGTTGATAAAGTCTAGGTAAATTGAACTCAATCCATGTCCCACATGGGGATCACAGTTTAAGCAGGAAGGTGAACACAGGCATTTAATCTCCATTTTGTAGATGAAGAAACTGAGACCTAGAAAAGTTGAGGGGCTTGTACAAGCAGCGTGGCTCAGTGGAAAGAGCCTGGACTTGGGAGCCAGAGGTCATGGGTTCTAATCCTGGCTCCGCCACATGTCTGCTGTGTGATCTTAGGCAAGTCACTTAACTTCTCTGGGCCTCCGTTACCCCATCTGTAAAATGGGGATTAAGACTGTGAGCCCCACATGGGACAACCTGATCACCCTATATCCTCCCCAGCGCTTAGAACAGTGCTTTGCACATAGTCAGTGCTTAACAAATGCCAATTATTATTATTATTGTTATTATTCATCAGCTGAGTGACTTTGGGCAAGGCACTTAACTTCTCTGAGCCTCAGTTACCTCATCTATAAAATGAGGATTAAAACTGTGAGCCCCATGTGGGACAACCTGATCACCTGCATTCCCCCCAGCGCTTAGAACAGTGCTTCACACAGAGTAAACACTTAACAAATGCCATCATTATTATTACAAGGCCACACAGCAGGCAAGTGGCAGAGCCAGGATTATAACCCAGGTCCCAGGCCTGTGTTAGATCCACTTGGTCAGTAAAACTAGTCCCTGTTTCCAATTACAGATAATTCTTTGGGGGAGGAAGGAAGGAGAGGTTCAGATAATGACCCAGAATTGGCTAGCCTCAAGGGCAGGTCCACTCGCTTCCTGTATCATTCAGCAATGAACAGATCAATGATATTTATTGAGCACTTCCCATGTGAAAAACACTGCACTAAGCACTGGAGAGTACGATACAACAGAGTTGGTAGACCCACTCCCTGCCCGCAGAGAAACTTCCATCATAATTTAATAATGCAGCATGGCTCAGTGGAAAGAGCCCAGATTTTGGAGTCAGAGGTCATGGGTTCAAATCCCAGCTCTGCCACTTGTCAGCTGTGTGACTTTGGGCAAGTCACTTCACTTCTCTGTGCCTCAGTTACCTCATCTGTAAAATGGGGATTAAGACTGTGAGCCCCCCGTGGGACAACCTGATCACCTTGTAACCTCCCCAGTGCTTAGAACAGTGCTTTGCACATAGTAAGCGCTTAATAAATGCCATCATTATTATTATTATTATTATTTAGTCATGAATACCTGAATAAATTATGGATATAGAATTAAGTGCTGTGGGGCTGAGGGTGCGGTGAATACCACATGCTCTAAGGGCATAAATTCATTCATTCATTCATTCAATCATATTTATTGAGCGCTTACTGTGTGCAGAGCACCGTACTAAGCGCCTGGGAAGTACAAGTTCATTCATTCATTCATTCATTCATTCAATCGTAGTTATTGAGTGCTTACTTTGTGCAGAGCACTGTACTAAGCGCTTGGGAAGTACAAGTTGGCAACATATAGAGACGGTCCCTACTCAACAACGAATGATGATGATGATGAATAAATGATACAGAAGGGAGAGGGGAAGAGGGCTTAATTGCGGAAGATTTTTGAAGGAGACATGACCTCAGTAAGGCTTTAAAGGTGAGGAAAGTGGTGGTCTGACATATGTAGAGGGGGAGAGAATTCCAGGCCTGAGGGAGGACATGGGAAAGGGGTTAGCGGCAAGAAAGATGAGATTGTGACCCAGTAAGAAAGCTAGTACTATCAATCAATCAATCAATCGTATTTATTGAGTGCTTACTTTGTGCAGAGCACTGTACTAAGCGCTTGGGAAGTACAAGTTGGCAACATATAGAGACAGTCTCTACCCAGCGGAGTGGGAGGAAGGGCCGGGCTGGGGTAGCATATCCGTGAGGTGACGTATTTTGGGCGAGCTGATGGAGTGCTTCAAAGCCGATGGAAAGGAGACTCTGTTTGAGGTAGAGGTAGATGAGCAACCCTGGAGGTTCTTGAGGAGTGGGGACAGGCAGACTCAATGTTTTTTAGAATAAAGGAAGGAGGGTTTCAGTGAAAGACTTCAATATTCTAGGCTGGCATTTCTCCCGGGACTGGTATCACATCTGCCTTTTGTAAATAGCTTTGTGGTTGAGGTGGACAGACTCCAGACTCAGAAAAGCTGTAACTAATTTAACGTGTCCCACACTTGGACCATCAAGCGATAATGGCTGTCACTCGGTTTCAAGCCGGAACACATCTGCCTTGGAAACTCAACCAATAACAGTATTTGCACACCCAGGACACTGTCTCCACTCACTGAAATCATTTTTAACCAAGCATCATTATCATTATGGTATTTGGCATTTTGCACATATCTTTAAATTATTTATTATATATTATTTATCCATATTAATGTTGGTCTCCCCCTCGAGACCGTAAGCTTATGGGCAGGGAAGTTGTCTGCTAATTCTCTTGTACTGTACTCAACTTCTCTGTGCCTCAGTTCCCTCATCTAAAAAATGGGGATTAAGACTGTGAACCTTCTGTGGTAGAGGGACTGTGTCTAATCCAATTATCCTGTACCTATCTCAGCACTTAGAACAGTGCCTGTCACATAGTAAGTGCTTAACAAATACTATAATTATCATTATCATTATTATTATTACTCTCCTAAACACTTATGACAGTGCTCTGCACACAGTCAGCGCTCAATGAATACGATTGACTGATTGATTGATTGATTTGTCAAGCTCTTGCTATGTGTTAAACATTGTTCTAAGCACTGGGATAGATATGAGTTAATCAGGCAGACACAGTCCCTGTCCCACATGGGAATCACAATCTTAGTAGGAAGGAGAACAGGTATTGAATCCCGATTCCACGGTTGAGGAAGCCAAAGCACAGAGAAGGTAAGTGATTTGTCCAAGGTCACACAGCAGGGAAGTGGTGGAGGCAGCATTAGAACTCAGGTTCCCTGACTCTCAGCCCTACGCTATATCCACTAGGCCACCTTGCTTCTTTAATCAATCAATGGTACAAATTAAAGACTGTGTGTACAGCACTGAACTAAGTGCTTGGGAGAGTATACAAGAGCTGGCAGATATGCTGACTAAATAAAGTCTTTAAAAATCAAAATGATTAAATCCATGGCAAATGCCCTGTGCACAAAAAACAGAGTTGCAACTCACATTGGATCACAAAAGGTTCATTTCGCATTGCTGAATTAGAAAAAAACCTCACAAATGTATGTCTGTTCCAACAAGGGACATGGCTCTCTTTCACTAGCCTATATAATAATAATAATTGTGATATTTGGTAAGTGTTCATTATGTGCCGGGCACTGTACTAAGCATTGGCATAGATACAAGATAATCAGGTCCCACATGGGACTCACAGTCTAAGTAGGAAGGAAAACACATATCGAATCCCCATTTCGCAGGTGAGGGAAATAAGACACTGAAAAGTGAAGGACTTGCCCAAGGTCACATAGGAGGTAAGTGGCAGAGCTGAGAGCAGAACTCAGGTCTTCTGATTCCCAGGCCCTTTCTCTTTCTATTAGGCCACACTGCTTCTTGTGCCAGTAAACCTCTGAGAGCCGCATTCAGCTACACTTTTTCCTGACAATGCTGCTTTAGAGTTCCTACAAAGTTCAGTGATTTCCCCTTTGACGAATTGATCAAATTGATGTGGTTACCGGACGTTACTAATGGCCTATCCTTTCCGGGCAACCTGCACACCGATGGAGATCATTCAGTTGTTGAACAAAAACCAAAAGGGAACTTGTGATAGTGATACTGGATGGATTTGCCGTTTCTCCACTGTTTCATTTTTTCTTGCTAATAAACCTGTTAAGAGAGATAAAATTGCTAGTGATAGGACTAGATGTAGCCTCAAATTATCTTGCCTGAATGAGTATTTTTCATTCATTCATTCAATTGTATTTATTGAGCGCTTACTGTGCACAGAGCACTGTACTAAGTGCTTGGGAAGTACAAGTTGGCAGCATATAAAGACGGTCCCTACCCAATAACGGGCTCACAGTCTAGAAGGTGGAGACAGACGACCAAACAAAACATGAGGACGGGTTTCAAGTCATCAAAATAAATAGAAATGAAGCTATATGCACATCATTAACAAAATCAATAGAATAGTAAATATGTACAAGTAAAATGGAGTAATAAATCTGTACAAATATATGTACAAGTGCTGTGGAGGGGAAGGAGGTAGGGCGGGGGGGAAGGGGAGAGAGATTTCATAAGATGAGAGGGAATGGGGTCTGAAGCACAGGTGGATGGAGTAGCACTTGAGAGGAGGGAGGAGAGCTCATCTGAAGATACTGCTGGGAAGGATGGAAGAGTAGCAGAGAAGGTTGAGAGCCGGGGCGGTTGGAGAAGGGGGAGGAGTGACTTTGGTGAACTCAGACCTGATGGAGTTAATTATACCAATGAAGTGGGAGGCCAGATCATTGGAGGTGAGGGATGGAGGAGGGGGAGGAACAGGGGGCCTGAGAAGGGAGTTAAATGTACAGAAGAGCTGACGGGGATGATGGGCATGGGTGTCAATAAGGGAGGAGAAATAGTTTTGCCTGGCAGAGGAGAGGGCAGAGTTAAGGCAGGAAAAAATAAACGAAGTGAATGAGGTTGGCTTGGTGTTTAGACTTTTGCCAGCAGCATTCAGCAGCTCGAGCATAAGAACAAAAGAGGCGGACAGCATCAGTGATCCAAGGTTGTGTGTTCATGGTACGAGAGCGGTGAAGAGAAAGGGGAGTGAGCGAGTTGAGTTGAGTGGAGAGGGTAGAGTTGAGAGCAGTAATCTGTTCATCAAGATTGGGTAGAGAGGATAGGGAGGCAAGGTGGGGTGTGAGGCATTGAGAAAGATGGATGGGGTCAAGAGAGCAGAGGCCTCTGTGATGTAGTAATGTAGATTTACAGGGGAGAGGAGTGTGAGTGAGGAGACAGGTGAGAAGGTTATGATCAGAGAGAGGGATTTCAGAGTTGGTGAGGGTGGAGATAGTGCAGCAGTAGGAGATGATGAGGTGGAGGGTGTGACCAAGTTGGTGAGTGGGCGAGGTGGAGTGGAGCAGGAGGTTGGCAGCATCAAGGAGAGACAGAAGGCGGGTGACAGAGGAGTCACCAGGGGCATCCATGTGGATGTTGAAGTCTCCAAGGATTAGAGTGGGCAAGGAAAAGGAGAGAAGGAAGGTGAGAAAGGGGTCAAAATTGTTAAAGAAGTTGGAGGTGGGGCCAGGGGAGTGATAGATGATGGCTACAAGAATCTGGAGGGGGTGGTAGAGGCGATTAATGTGGGAAGGGGGAGGAGGGATAGTGCGAAAGCGACACTGGGGGGGTGGGAAGGAAACTGACACCTCCTCCTTTTCTGGTGAGTCTGGGGAGTGGGAGAAGAAGAGGCCTCTGCTGGAGAGAGCAGCAGAAGAGACCAGAGTTCAGTGGTAATGATTTGGCCCACAAAATTGAACCACTTGGAGAATAAAGTAGGTGGTTGATTTTTATCCTTGCACTTGAATTTGCACCTTTTATCCCTCACCTCCTTCAGCCCCACAGCATTTATATCTAAAATAGAGAAGCAGCATGGCCTAATGAATTGTGTTCAACCTGATTATCTTGCATCTATCCCAGCACTTATTAGAGTGCTTGGCAAATAGCAAATACCACTATTACTATTATTATCATTCTTCATATTGCTATTGCAGTTATTATTATTATTAATAATAATAATAATAATAATGGCATTTGTTAAGCACTTACTCTATGTGAAGCACTGTTCTAAGTGCTGGGGTGATACAAGGTGATCAGGTTGTCCATATGGGGCTCACAGTTTTAATCCCCATTTTACAGATGATGTCACTGAGGTACAGAGAAGTGAAGTGACTTGCCCAAGGTCACACAGCAGACATGTGGCGGAGCCAGGATTAGAACCCATGACCTCTGACTCCCAAGCCTGTGCTCTTTCCACTGAGCCACGCTGCTTCTGGCTCAGTGCTTCTGGATAATAACTGAGCAGCACTTCAAGAACTACTGCAAAGTAGGTGTTTAGAAGCAGCGTGGCTCAGTGGAAAGAGCCCGGGCTTTGTAGTCAGAGGTCATGGGTTCTAATCCCTGCTCTGTCACTTGTCAGCTGTGTGATTTTGGGCAAGTCACTTCACTTCTCTGGGCCTCAGTTCCCTCATCTGTAAAATGGGGATTAAAACTGTGAGCCCCCCGTGGGACAACCTGATTACCTTGTAACCTCCCCAGCGCTTAGAACAGTGCTTTGCACATAGTAAGTGCTTAACAAATACCATCATTATTATTATTATTATGCTGAATCACGTTTTGACAAATAACTATCAAAAAATCAGTGATGACTGACCAATTTTTAAAAAATCATATATGCTAATAAAAGGAAAGATTGTAATAATAAAGCCACTGAAGTCCCTAAGTTTAAATGATGGTTCAACCCAGGTGCAGGTTTCAATCAGGTGGCTTGCACCCTTCTTAGTCAGCCAGGCAACCGTATTTACTGAGAACTTATTGCGTGCAGAGCACTGTACTAAGCACTTGGGAGAATGCAGTATAACAATATAACAGACGCCATCCAACATCCTCAACCCGATAACCTGAGTTGCCTTATATATCAATTCAATGAATCACTCCAAAATGGCCCTCCACGGTAATGTAAACTTCCTCTGCCCATTGGAACACAATCATCAGAGCATCTGTTCTAGCCTAGCAGTTTGAGATGGCTGCTTAGCAACCCAGGGGATGCTCGTTGCCTGGCGACCCTGAATTTTACTAGCGGCTCATCTGAGGGCTTGGACGGATGCACATTTTAGAGATCTGGAGGTTTAAATGGCCACCTGGAGAAAGTCAGGGTATGAGTGAAGAATGGAGAGCTAGGGAGGGTTATGGGGTGAAGAATGTGACAGCATTCATTCAGTCATATTTATTAAGTGCTTACTGTGTGCAGAGCACTGTACTAAGTGCTTGGGGAAATACAATGCAACAATAACCATTAACATTCCCTGCCTATAACGAGCTCACAGTCTAGGGCGGCAAGACAGATATTAATACAAATAAATAAAATGATAGAAATGTACATTGTTGCTGGAGGGCTGGGAAGTGGGGAGAGCAAAACGAGCAAGTCAGGGTGATGCAGAAGGGAGTGGGAGATGACAAAAAGTGGGGATTAGTCTGGGAAGGCCTCTTGGAAGAGATGTGTCTTCAATAAGGCTTTGAAGAGGGGGAGAATAATTGTCAGGCAGATTTGAGGTGGGTGGGAATTCCAGGACAGAGGCAGGACGTGGACTAGGGGTTGGTGGCAAGACAGGCAAAACTGGGGCCCAGTGAGAAGGTTAGCACCAGAGGAGTGAAGTGTGCGGGCTGGGTTGTAGAAGGAGAGAAGTGAGGTGAGGTAGAAGGTGGCAAGGTGGTGGAGTGCTTTAAAGCCTATGGTGAGAAACTTTTGTTTGATAGAGAGCTGGATGGGCAACCACTGGAGATTTTTGAGGAGGGAGTGTGACATGTCCTGAACGTTTTTGTAGAAAGATGATCCGGGCAGTGGAGAGACATTTAGACTGAAATGGGGAGAGGCAGGAGGTTTGGAAGTCAGCAAGGAGGCTGCCACAGTAATCCAGGATGGATAGGGTGAGTGGTTGTATTAACATGGTAGCAGTTTGGATGGAGAGGAAAGGGCGGATTTTAGCTCTGGTTTGAAGGGGGGACCGACAGGATTTGGTAACAGATTGAATATGTGGGTTGAATAATAATAATAATGATAATAATTATGGTATTTTCTAAGTGCTTACTATGTGCCAGGCACCTCTATTTGGAGTGGGCACAAGCAAATTGGGTTGGACTCAGCCCCTGTCCCACACGGGGCTCACAGTCTCAATTCCCTTTTACAGATGAGGTAACTGCAGCATGGAGAAGTGAAGGGACTTGCCCAAGGCTGCACAGCAGACAAGTGGTGAAGTCAGGATTAGAACCCATGACCTTCTGATTCCCAGGCCCGTGCTCTAACCATTACACCACACCGCTTCTTCCTGAGAGAGAAAAGTCAAGGATAACGCCAAGGTTACAGGCTTGTGAGACGGGAAGGATGGCAGAGCCGCTTACAGTGAGGGGAAAGTCAGGGAGAGGACAGGACCTGGGTGGGATGATAAGCAGGGGGATCCTTAAAAAGTAGGATGCTCCACCTTCCTGGTTGGTGACTTGGTACTGGAAAGATCGCTGCCTCACCTAAGTACACCAGAAATGCTGTTTTAATAATAATGCAGACAAATGACTGAGCAGGGATTAGAACGCTGGTCATCTGAACTGTGATTATGAAATGTAACCTCTAGCTCTTTCTGTATTCACAAGTGTCGTGAATAGGTAAATATGAATCTCAGGTGGGCATTCGTGATTAACTTTTATTAGGAGTGCCTTTGGCGAAAGAAGTTCTACTTTAGGAAGAAAACCCGGCTCCCAAATAAAATGTGCAAAATTAAGCAGATGTTTTTAGAGGCTGCCTTCTTCAATGGCTTCACGCACAATCAATCCATTTAGTGCACAGAGAGGGGTAACCATTAAACAGTTTTCCATTCTTCTTTGCTAATGATACTTAAAGACATCTAATAACATTTGCTAATTGTGTAATGCCGATCCTCCAAAAAATAATTTATCGGCCGAGAGTATTTCTGCTCCATTCCTTTTGTTTTCAGACAGAGGCTAATGAAGTGGAATGATCATAATTGGGAGAGCACTATGCATTGGAGAATGTGTTGCTAGGGGAATTCTTTAAATGTCAGAGGGAATTAAAGAGTCCACCTCTCCTACCGGAGGAGATCAAGCAATTCTATTGCACCTAGATTCAAAGAGCAATGATTTGAAATTTAGGGGAGCTTTCCAAGCATAGCCAGAGGAATGGCTTTGTGGAGTCACAAGAGTACAGTTCAGAATCCTTCTGATTTTCTCAGATAAACACTGTCTTAATTGATACTATTCTTAGAATTCATTGCACCCTGAAAATAGAAGGGCAGCAAATCAACTCCAGAGAGTCACCTAGCCCCGCTTCGGACCTGGAGTCAGTGACACACTATTTTATTCATTCAATCGTATTTATGGAGTGCTTACTGTGTGCAGAGCACTATACTAAGCGCTTGGGAAGTACAAGTTGGCAACATATAGAGACGGTCCCCGGTCCCTACCCAATAATGGGCTCACAGTCTAGAAGGGGGAGACGGACAACAAAACAAAACATGTGGACAAGTGTCAAAACGTCAGTTCAAATACAATTAAAGCTTTAGAATCAAAGTGTCCACCAATGCCTCCAGAAGCAGAAGACCTGGGTTCTAATCCTAGCTCCAGCATTTGTCTGCTGTGTGACCTTGGCCGAGTCACAAAACTTCTCCAGACCTCACTTCCCTCACCAGTAAAATGGAGGTTGTTGGGTAGGGACCGTCTCCATATGGTGCCGACTTGTATTTCCCAAGTGCTTAGTACAGTGCTCTGCACACAGTAAGTGCTCAATAAATACTATTGAATGAATGAATGAATTAATGAATGAGATTAAGACTGTGAGCCCCATGTGGGACATGGACTGTGTCCAAACTGATTAGCTTGTATCCACCCCAGTGCTTAGTACGGTGTCTGGCACATAGTAAGCACTTAACAAATAGCATAATTACAGCATAATAATCATGCTGTTTGATTAATCTATTTATCCTACCATTCTCCTGGTATCGGCAACTGTAGCATTATTCTTTCTGCTGCTTCCTCTATTGGTAAAGCTTTTTTTGAGGTTCCCCCTGCTTATCTTCCCACCCAGGTCCTGTCCTCTCCCTGACTTTCCCCTCACTGTAAGCGGCTCCGCCATCCTTCCCATCTCACAAGCCTGTAACCTTGGCGTTTTCCTTGACTTTTCTCTCTCAGGAAGAAGCGGTGTGGTGTAGTGGATAGAGCCCGGGCCTGGGAATCGGAAGGTCACGAGTTCTAATCCCAGCTCCGCCACTTGTCTGCTGCATGGCCTTGGGCAAGTCACTTCACTTCTCCATGCTTCAGTTACCTCATATGTAAAAGGGAATTGAGACTGAGGTATTGGTACTTGCATCTGCCTTGCTCCAGTATTAGATATGAAGCTTCTTGAAGGCAGCGACCACACGACTTAATTTTGCTAATCACCTAGGAAACAGCTTTGCATACAGCAGGTGGACAGTAAATATTAGAGAAGCAGCGTGGCTCAGTGGAAAGAGCCCGGGCTTTGGAGTCAGAGGTCATGGGTTCAAACGCCGGCTCCGCCAATTGTCAGCTGTGTGACTTTAGGCCAGTCACTTAACTTCTCTGTGCCTCAGTTACCTCATCTGTAAAATGGGGATTAAGACCATGAGCCCGCCGAGGGACAACCTGATCGCCTTGTAACCTCCCCAGTGCTTAGAACAGTGTTTTGCACATAGTAAGCACTTAATAAATGCCATTATTATTATTATTATTAGTGATTCAATGCTTGAGATCAGAAGGGAAGTTCAACGTCAGAATCTGGGAAGATACTAGAACATTCATATACGTTTGTACATATTTATTACTCTATTCATTTGTACATATTTATTCTATTTATTTTATTTTGTTAATATGTTTTGTTTTGTTCTCTGTCTCCCCCTTCTAGACTGTGAGCCCACTGTTGGGTAGGGACCGTCTCTATATGTTGCCAACTTGTACTTCCCAAGTGCTTAGTACAGTGCTCTGCACACAGTAAGCGCTCAATAAATGATTGAATGAATGAATGAACAAATTGTCAAAAAATACATTTTCAGACGAGAAGAGCAGAAACTAATAAGGAAGCCTAGCAGTGCTTTGTGAAAAGCAAAATCCTATATCAGACCATTTTAATTTCTTTCAATAATAATAATAATGATAATAATAATAACTGTGGTATTTGTTGAGTGCTATGTGCCAGGCACTGTACTAACTGCTGGGGTGGATATAAGCAAATAGGGTTGGACACAGTCCCTGTTCCATGTGAGGCTTACAGTCTCAATCCCCATTTTATATGAGGCAACTGAGGCCCAGAGAAGTGAAATAACTTGCCCAAGGTAGCACAGCAGACAAGTGGCAGAGGCACCACTAGAACCCACGATCTTTTGTCTCCCAGGCCAATCCATCAGGCCAATATTGATTTGACCCCAGATTAGTATGTCCCCTAACTGGGCATGGGAGTCAGAGGACCTGGGTTCTAATTCTGGCTCCACCACTTACCTGCTGAACGACCCTGGGCAAGTCGCTTCATTTCTCTGGGCCTCAGTTCCCTCAGCTGTAAATTGGGGATTAAAACCGTAAACCTCATGTTGGAACAGTACTGTGTTTGCCCCACTATCTTTTATCTACCCCAGTGTTTAGTACAGTACCTGGCCCATAACAGGCACTTAACAAATACCATTAAAAACAAAACAAAATCAACTGTACTGCTTGTGTTTTTGTAGCACCGGCATTATTGCCTGGATTAGAACGAGGCGTTGGACACAAATGCTATTCATTCAATCATATTTACTGAGCACTTACCATGTGCAGAACACTGCATTAAGCACTTGGGAAAGTACACAGTGGAAAAAGCCTGGGCTTTGGAGTCAGAGATCATGGGTTCAAATCCCAGCTCCTCTAACTGTCAGTTGTGTGACTTTGGGCAAGTCACTTAACTTCTCTGTTACCTCATCCATAAAATGGGGATTAAGACTGTGAGTCCCCCATGGGACAATCTGATCACCTTGTTACCTCCCCAGGGCTTGCCTGTATATGTGTATATATGTTTGTATGTATTTTTTACTCTCTTTATTTTACTTGTACATATTTATTCTATTTATTTTATTTTATTTTATTAATATGTTTTGTTTTGTTGTCTGTCTCCCCCTTCTACACTGTGAGCCTGCTGTTGGATAGAGACCATCTCTATATGTTGCCAACTTGTACTTCCCAAGCGCTTAGTACAGTGCTCTGCACACAGTAAGCACTCAATAAATACGATTGAATGAATGAATGAACAGTGCTTTGCACATAGTAAGCACTTAATAAATACTATTATTATTATTATTATTAACAGTATTGACATTCCCTGCCCACAATGATCTTACAGTCTACAGCAGGGGAGGCAGACATCAATAGAAATAAGTAAAGTTAAAGATATGTACATAAATGCTTTGGGGCTGGGAGGGGGGAAGAGCAAAGGAGAAGCAGTGTGGCTCAGTGGAAAGAGCCCGGGCTTTGGAGTCAGAGGTCATGGGTTCAAATCCCGGCTCCACCATTTGTCAGCTGTGTGACTTTGGGCAAGTCACTTCACTTCTCTGGGCCTCAGTTCCCTCATCTGTAAAATGGGGATTAAGATTGTGAGCCCCATGTGGGACAACCTGATCATCTTGTATTCCCCCAGTGCTTAGAACAGTGCTTTGCACATAGTAAGTGCTTAATAAATACCATTATTATTATTATTATTAACAATATTGACATTCCCTGCCCACATTGATCTTACAGTCTACAGCAGGGGAGGCAGACATCAATAGAAATAGGTAAAATTAGAGATATGTTTAACTGCTTTGGAGCTGGGAGGGGGGAAGAGCAAAGGAGCACATCAGGGGGATCTAGAGGGGAATAGGAGATGAGGAAAAGAAGGGCTTAGTCTGGGAAGGCCTCCAGGAGGAGATGGACCTTCAATAAGGCCCTGAAGGGAGGAGGAGAGTCATTGTCAGCCGGATTTGAGGAGGAAGGGCATTCCAGGCCAGAGGCAAGATGCGGGCGAGAGGTTGGCGGGGAGACAGGTGAGATCAAGACACAGCAAGAAGAGAGGTGATGGATTCCATGAGATACAAATTCCATTTTCATTGCAGTAGTGTCACTTAGTGGAAAGAGCACGGTTCTGGGAATCAGAGAACCTAGGTTCCAATCCTAACTCCGCCGCTTCCCTACCCTGTGACCTTGGGCAACTCACTTCATTTCACTGGGCCTCAGTTACCTCATCGGCAAAACAGGGATTCAATACCTGTTGATTATTATTATTATTATTATTATTATTATGGTATTTGTTAAGCGCTTACTATGTGTCAAGCACAGTTCTAAGAGCTGGGGTAGATACAAGGGGATCAGGTTGTCCCACGTGGGGCTCACGGTCTTAACCCTCATTTTACAGATGAGGGAACTGAGGCCCAGAGAAGTGAAGTGGCTTGCCCAAGGTCACATAGCAGACAAGTGGAGGAGCTGTTATTAGAGCCCCCTTTTTCCTCTGCTCCTCCCCATCCCCCCGGCCCTAACTCTTTCCCCTGTATATATGTTTGTACAGATCTATTACTCTTCTTATTTTACTTGTACATATTTACCATTCTATTTATTTTGTTAATGATGTGCATCTAGCTTTATTTCTATTTATTCTGATGACTTGACACCTGTCCACATGTTTTGTTTTGTTGTCTGTCTCCTCCTTCTAGACTGTGAGCTCATTGTTGGGTAGGGACCGACTCTATATGTTGCCAACTTGTACTTCCCAAGCGCTTAGTACAGTGCTCTGCACACAGTAAGCACTCAATAAATGCAATTGAATGAATGAATAAAATGAATGACCGTCCTCTGATTCCCAAGCCCATGCTCTTTCCACTGAGCCAGGCTGCTTCTCTTGCTGCTGTTCTCCCTACTACTTAGAATATGAGCCCGTATAAGACCTGATTATCTTGTATCTATCCCAGCGCTTAGTACAGTGTTTGGCACATAGTAAGCCCTTAACAATTACCACAGGTTTTTTTTTTTTTTACCATCCAAGTGGGTAGTCACATGAATACAGATTTGAAAGCAGGATCTTTCAAAAACCACCATTGATCGACCAGTTGATGTATTGAGGATTGAAAACCATAGAGAAAACAAGGTTACTTATGCAAATCAGCTGGCCATTGCTCAACAAGCGGTACTAGTTCTGTTAATTTATATTTAACGTACTTACTGAAAGGTTTTTTTTTTTCAGCCATTCATCACTCTGAAGTAAACACATCTTGCAAAAGGAATTTCCTAACAAGTGCATAATTCATTAATTGCCTCTATAATCTTACCTTAACCACACCAGATCTGCAAGTAAGTTTTACAAGCTTCCCTGATCTCTACCGATTAAAACCGGGCAATTAATGAAGCATCTAACGAGCTCAGTGAGAGATGGTTGCAGAATTTGGCTCCTCTACAGGAAACAAAAAAGCTACGTTGGCAAATATCTCCCCTTGTGAAAGGGCTTCAAAAACCATCAGCTATCCCACAAGCAGCCACTCTATTGGAATAAAACCAAATTGAAAAGAGTGTGCTTTCTTCTAGGGAACATTTTTCCCTCTTTTTCCTCTCCTCCTTCCCATCTCCCCCACCCTACCTCCTTCCCTTCCCCCGAACACCTGTATATATGTTTGCACAGATTTATTACTCTACTTATTTTACTTGTACATATTTACTATTCTATTTATTTTGTCAATGATGTGTATCTAGTTTTATTTCTATTTATTCTGATGACTTGACACCTGTCTACATGTTTTGTTTTGTTGTCTGTCTCCCCCTTCTAGACTGTGAGCCTGTTGTTGGGTAGGGACCGCCTCTATATGTTGTCAACTTGTACTTCCCAAGTGCTTAGTACAGTGCTCTGCACACAGTAAGTGCTCAATAAATGTGATTGAATGAAAGAGGCCGGTGTAAACAGCAGCATTTATTTTTTCTTGTGTTTTCCACTGAGTAGCTTTTGTTTCACATTATACACTGATCTCTCGGCTGGAAGCTTGTGACAGCCAGGGAATGTGTCAGGTCATTGTGTTGTTTCGTACTCTCCCAAATGCTTAGTTCAGTGCTCTGCAATTAGTAAGCACTCTCTAAATACCATTGATTGATTGATGGATTAAAGCATCTGGTCTCAGTCTAGTAGGGTAAGAGTGTTGTAATGGTTTTTCATTTCTGTTTATCCAGAACGGTGAGGTCTGCCCAAATTGTGAAGTTTGGGCAGACCTCAAGAGGAGCAGCCTGCCATAGTGGCTACAACACAGACCTGGCAGTCAAAAGGTCATGGTGTCTAATCCCGGCTCTGCCACTTGTCCGCTGTGTGACCTTGGGCAAATCACTTCACTTCTCCGGGCCTCAGTTACCTCATATGTAAAATGGGGATTGAGATAGTGAACACTACATGGGACAGGGACTGTGTCAAACCTGATTTGCTTGTATCCACCCCAGAACTTAGTACAGTGTCTGGCACATAGTAAGCACTTAATATCATCATCGTTATTATTATAATCATTATTATCACTCCCACTATGCACCAGGTTTCCTGAAACTCCTCACCCTCGGCTTCAAGGCTGTCCATCACCTCTCCCCCTCCTACCTCACCTCCCTTCTCTCCTTCTCCAGCCCAGCCCGCACCCTCTGCTCCTCCACCGCTAATCTCCTCACCGTACCTTGTTCTCGCCTGTCCCGCCATCGACCCCCGGCCCACGTCCTTCCCCTGGCCTGGAATGCCCTCCCTCTGCCCATCTGCCAAGCTAGCTCTCTTCCTCCCTTCAAGGCCCTACTGAGAGCTCACCTCCTCCAGGAGGCCTTCCCAGACTGAGCCCCCTCCTTCCTCTCCCCCTCACCCCCTCTCCATCCCCACACCTTACCTCCTTCCCTTCCCCACAGCACCTGTATATATGTATATATGTTTGTACATATTTATTACCCTATTTATTTATTTATTTTACTAGTACATATCTATCCTACTTATTTTATTTTGTTAATATATTTTGTTTTGTTCTCTGTCTTCCCCTTCTAGACTGTGAGCTCACTGTTGGGTAGGGGCCGTCTCTATATGTTGCCAACTTGGACTTCCCAAGCGCTTAGTAGAGTGCTCTGCACACAGTAAGCGCTCAATAAATATGATTGAATGAATGAATGAATGAATCTACAGTGACACTTCTGCCATCTTAGAGGGACTCCCCACTACCAAGCTACTAATAATGATGATGGCATTTGTTAAGCCCTTACCGTGTGCGAAGCACTGTTCTAAGTACTGAGGTAAGTACAAGTTAATCAGGTTGGACACAGCCTGCTCCCAAGACCTTGATGGGGTTAACTCCCCCCAGCTACATCTTGGGAGTTTCCTGTGCCAAACTAGACTTTCCTTCTAGACTGTGAGCCCACTGTTGGGTAGGGACCGTCTCTATATGTTGCCAACTTGTACTTCCCAAGCGCTTAGCACAGTGCTCTGCACACAGTAAGCGCTCAATAAATACGATTGAATGAATGAATGAATGAAACTAGATCATTTCCTGCCAGGAAAGAGTCAGATAATGGCCATTTGGGACACTTCGTTATTCTATTCCAAACACAATCTTGTCCTGACCCCAAATCAATCAATCAATCGTATTTATTGAGCGCTTACTGTGTGCAGAGCACTGTACTAAGCGCTTGGGAAGTACAAGTTGGCAACATATAGAGACGTGGCTTAAACTTTATCCACTGGGCCATGCTGCTTCCCTAATTAGGCCATACTGGGCACAGGCCTGGGTGTGAATGTGTCTGTAAAATCTTTCATTCCCCTCTCATTCTCTCGTCGTCTCTTCCTTTCTCTCTCTCTCTTTCCATTTCTCCGTCTCATGCTTTGCCTGTTTCTCTCCCTCACCTTTTCTCCATCCCCTTCTCTCTCTCACGCTCCCCATCTTGTCTGTCTTTTCAGAAAATACCACCAAGTATTACCAGTAAGGAAGCAAACATTTAAATGGAGAGGGAATTTCAAGGAGAGAAACAGTAATAAATAAAAGAATGAAAAAGAGGCCGGAAGGAATAACTTAATAAGATAAATGGAAGTGCAGTCTATATAAACTAGAGAAGCAATAAATAGGCAGAGCTATGATGAACTACCTGCAATGGAAAATTATAAATACCTAGACAAAATGTGTTTGGTAATGAAAAGCGATAGTCACGAATAATGGCAGAAGAGTAAGCAAAGGAAAATGAAGATTGTGAGGGGAACTTACCATTCTTGATTAATTTTTGTATTATTGACTAAAACATCCGTCGACAGGGAGGTAGAAAAGCCTACCGACTAATTATCTCAAAAGGCTGAGGCCTCATGAAAACTTCTCAGGTTTTTATAATTTTCGCCCTTGGTCTCTTTCTGCCATCCTGTCTGTGCTTGCTGTCTCTCATACTCCTGAGACTAAACACTCTTCTTTCTCTCAGTTGTTCGATATTCCCCAAACTCTGTTATTCCCCTGTCCCCCTCCTCTGACTACCTCTATTCCTCCTCCTTGTTCCACCTTGTTTTCTCTTAAGGAGCCCCTGTTTTGTGACCTTGGCCAAGTCACTTACCTTCTCGGTACCTCAGTTTTCTCAGGTGTAAAATGGGGATTCAAACCTGTTATACCTCCTACTTAGTCGGTGAGACCCGTGTGGGACAGGGACTATGTCCAACTTGGTTATTTTGTATCAACCTCAGTGCTTAGTACAGTGCTCGGCACATAGTATAAGTGCTTGGCAAATGTCACGGTTATTATTACTATTATTGTTATCAGTCCAGCATTCATGCATAAACCACTCTGCTACATTCATTCATTCATTCATTCATTCATTCATATTTATTGAGCACTTACTGTGTGCAGAGCACTGTACTAAGCACTTGGGAAGTACAAGTTGGCAACATATAGAGACGGTCCCTACCCAACAACGGGCTCACAGTCTAGAGACATGCTACATGAGATGCCCACTTCCATACAGCTCTGTACCCATGTTTACATCTACACTGGCAGTACCGTCAATTCTTCTTATTAATAATAATAACAATAATTATTATTATTTTGGTATTTGTTAAGCACTTACTACATGCCAGGTACTGTACTAAACACTGGGGTAGATATAAGTAAATTGGTTTGGACAAAGTCCCTGTCCCAGAGGGGGCTCCCAGTCTCAATCTGCATTTGACAGATGAGGTAACTGAGACACAGAGAAGTGAAGTGACTGGACCAAGGTCACCCAGCAGAGAAATGGCAGAACTGGGATTAGAACCCAGGTCCTTCTGACCCCTAGACATGTACTCTATCCACTTGGCTATGCTTCTCCAGCTTCAGCGTTCCCTAGCCACTCAGTACTTAACGCTATCGCCACTCATTGCATGTATAGACCCACTTCTAGACCCAACCTGAGCTCCAGGAATTCTCATAGCTTGTAGGAATTCTGCCTAGGAATATGAAAATAATTTTAATATTTGCTACGTGCATACTGTCTTCTAAGTGCTGGGGTAGATGCCGGAAAATCAGATCAGACACAATCCCTGTCCCACGTGGGGCTCACAATCTAGGAGGGTATTTAGTCCTTATTTTGCAGATTGTCAACTGAGGCACAGAGAAGTTATGTGACTTACCCAAGGGCACACAGCAGGAAACTGGTGAAGCCATGATCAGAACCCTGGTCTCCTGATTCCCAGTGTTGTGATCTTTCCACAAGGCTGTGCTGCTTCTCAACGGCAGAAGGCCTTGGGTTCAAATAAGCCATGGAGGAAAAATCCTACGGCTTAAAGGAAGAGTTAAAGTCCAGGACCTACCCCACAGAAAAGAAGAGAGAGAGAGAGAGAGAGAGACACTACTTGGCCATTCTCCCAGTTTTGGGGTGGCGGGAACTCACCTTTTAATTAAAAGGATATTTCATTAAAGATTCGGTCCAACATATTTATTGAGCGCACACTGTGTGCAGAGTACTGTACTAAATGTTTGAGAGAGTACAATAGAACAACAAACAGGCACATTCCCTGCCCATAGTGAGTTTACAGTCTATGGGAAGCAGCGTGGCTCAGTGGAAAGAGCTCGGGTTTTGGAGCCAGAGGTCATGGGTTCGAATTCTGACTCTGCATTTGTCAGCTGTGTGCCTTTGGCCATCACTTAACCTGTCTGTGCCTCAGTGACCTCATCTGTAAAATGGGGATGAAGACAGTGAGCCCCACATGGGACAACCTGATCATCTTGTATCCCCCCCAGCACTGTATATCACCTGTATATATGTATATATGTTTGTACGTATTTATTACTCTATTTATTTTACTTGTACATATCCATTCTATTTATTTTATTTTGTTAATATGTTTTTGTTTTGTTTTCTGTCTTCCCCCCCATCAAGACTGTGAGCCCACTAATGGGTAGGGACCGTCTCTGTATGTTGTGAACTTGGAGTTCCCAATCGCTTAGTAGAGTGCTCTGCACATAGTAAGTGCTCAATAAATATGATTGATTGATTGATTAGAACAGTGCTTTGCACATAGTAGGCGCTTAAGAAATGCCATCATTATTATTATTATTATTATTATTATTATGGGAGGTGGGAGAGGACAGACATTTTGTTAGTATGTTTGGTTTTGTTCTCTGTCTCCCCCTTCTAGACTGTGAGCCCACTGTTGGGTAGGGACTGTCTCTATATGTTGCCAGCTTGTACTTCCCAAGCGTTTAGTACAGTGCTCTGCACACAGTAAGCGCTCAATAAATACGATTGATTGGTTGATTGATAAACAAATAAAATACAGATATATATACATAAGTGCTCTGGAGCTGGGACGGGGGTTGAATAAAGGGGGCAGAGCAGGGTGACACGGAAGGGAGTGGGAGAAGAGGAAAGGAGGGCTTAGATGGGGAAGGCCCCATGGAAGAGACGGACCTTCAATAAGGCTTTGAAGTAGAGGAGAGTAATTGTCTGCTGGATATGAAGAGGTAGGGCACTCCAATCAGACAATCAATCAATCAATCGTCTTTATTGAGCGCTTACTGTGTGCAGAGCACTGTACTGAGCGCTTGGGAAGTACAAGTTGGCAACATATAGAGACAGTCCCTACCCAACAGTGGGCTCACAGTCTAGAAGGGGGAGACAGAGAACAAAACAAAACATATTAACAAAATAAAAGAAACAGAATAGATCTGTACAAGTAAGATAAATAAATAGAGTAATAAATATGTACAAACATATATACATATATACAGGTGCTGTGGGGAAGGGAAGGAGGTAAGATGGGGGGATGAAGAGGGGGGCGAGGGGGAGAGGAAGCAGGGGGCTCAGTCTGGGAAGGCCTCCTGGAGGAGGTGAGCTCTCAGTAGGGCCTTGAAGGCCACTCCAGGCCAGAAGCAGAACACGGGCGAGAGGTCGGCGATGAGATAGAGAAGCAGTGAGGACTAGTGGATGCAGCATGGACCCAAGAGTCAGAAAGTCATGGCTTCTAATCCCGGCTCTGCCACATGTCTGCTGTGTGACCTTGTGAAGTGGGCAAACCACTTCACTTCTCTGGGCCTCCATTACCTCATCTGGAAAATGGGGATTAAGAATGTGAGCCCTATCTGGGACAGGGACTGTGTCCTATCTGACTACCTTGTATCTACTCTAGCACTTAGAATAGTGCTTGGAACAGAGTAAGTGCTTAACAAGTACCATAACTATTATCATAGGTAATAGTTAGTCTTCTAGACTGTGAGCCCACTGTTGGGTAAGAACCATCTCTATATGTAGCCAACTTCTACTTCCCAAGCGCTTAGTACAGTGCTCTGCACACAGAAAGCGCTCAAGAAATATGATTGAATGAATGAATCATAGATGAAATAGAAGAGAACAATAAGACCATAGCCAGGGAAGAACCCGTGGACACTGATTAGATTTGTGAGCTTCCTGAGGAGCAGCAAATATGTTTAATTCTCGCTTACATGTCTAGTTTTCTTCCCCAGCCTTTAGTACAGTGCTTTACACATAGTAAAGTCTTAAAAAACACCATCACTACTATTACAATCGGAGCTTAATTTGTAAAGAAAGAGCTTCTGGCCCTTACACCTTAAGCAGCACAAAGCTTCAGCTCTTTCACTAGAAATAGCAAACCAGAGGGGTCACTGAAATGATAGTTTACATGACTCTCTGCCTCAAATATAGTAGTAGCAGCAGCAGTATTAGAGTACTCTGTTTTCAATAATACTAATGACCGATTGATTGCATAGTAGGAGTTTCAATAAAATCAATCATATTTATTGAGAGATGACTGTGTGCTGAGCACTGTACTAAGTGCCTGGAAGAGTACAATATAACAGAGTTGGTAGATACAATAATAATAATAATAATGGCATTTATTAAGCGCTTACTACGTGCAAAGCACTGTTCTAAGTACTGGGGAGGCTGCGAAGTGATCAGGTTGTCTCACAAAGAACTCACAGTCAATCCCCATTTTACAGATGTGGTAACCGAGGCACAGAGAAGTTAACTGACTTGCCCAAAGTCACACAGCTGACAATTGGAGGAACCAGGATTTGAACCCATGACCACTGACTCCAAAGCCCATGCTCTTTCCACTGAGCCACACTGCTTCTCTCAGAAATGTTTCCTGTCCATAAAGATCTTGCAGTCTAGAGGGATGTCAGATAACAGCGGCAGCAATTTTACACCTACTTTGAGTAACACACTGTCCCAAAATATTAAACAAGCATTCGAGGGAGTGAAGTCTGATTTTAAAACAAACAAACAAAGCGATGACTGAAATCTATCAAAGCATTCTCACAGCTGGAAATTACCTAGGAAACCCTAGGAAGCTGCAGAAGGAAGAACTCCTGTCTTCTCACCCCCACAGCTGTTTACAAACTGAATCTCTACAAATAATTAAATAGTCTAATCATTTGGACTGGGCCTTTGAATAAGGAGTTACTTTGGAGAAGCAGCGTGGCTCAGTGGAAAGAGCCCGGGCTTTGGAGTCAGAGGTCATGGGTTCAAATCCCTGCTCCGCCAACTGTCAGCTGTGTGACTTTGGGAAATCACTTCACTTCTCTGGGCCTCAGTTCCCTCATCTGGAAAATGGGGATTAAAACTGTGAGCCCCCCTTGGGACAACCTGATCACCTTGTAACCTCCGCAGCACTTAGAACAGTGCTTTGCACATAGTAAGTGCTTAACAAATATCATTATTATTATTTGGTTTTTCTCTATCCTGTGCAAGAATTGTTTCCCTAATATACGTTTTGCCCCATACAGGTTGTATGATCTGTCATGGTTGTGGAAGTCATACAATCGGAAGGCAGAACTGAGCATCTGCTGTCAGAGTGAACACTCGTTGAAAGAACTTGGAGAAATAAATCTGTTGCTACGGCAACCGATCTCCTCTGTCCCTAAGAAGGGAGAAATGAGCCTAAAACAAAAGCAATAATTCAGATTTTGCTTGGGAAGAGGAACCACCAGTACAGAAACACTGAAGAAGTTTTGAGGGGTAAGACCTCAGCAGGTGCCAAGTGAAAATACAGCTTTAGAAGTCCTCTCCGTCGGGATCCACAGTGTACTGAAGCTGGAGAACCCATTTCAGTCAATCAGTCAATCAATCAGTCAGGAAAACTGTTCCACACTGGAAGGGCATCTAAAGAGATTGGTGTTTGTTTTGACATTTTCCCTGGATATTCCTTTTCCTTTATGGGGAAAATCCAATCCTTGGTAAGTGGAGGAACATCTACTGGGCAGTATAATGTCTGCAACTTTACAGGATGCAGGATGGAAACCACGTTTGTCAATCCAATAATCGATCAATGGGATTTATTGAGCACTCACTGTAGGAAGAGAGCTCTGAACGAAGTGCTTGGGAGAATGAAAAATATAGTAGAGATATAGTATAGTACAATATACAGTGTATACACCAGACAACGACTTTCCCCTCCCTCAAAGCACTGCATGGAATAGTGGATTGAGCACAATCTTGGGAATCAGAAGGACACGAGTTCTAATGGTGGCTCCGCCTGTCTGCTGTGTGACCTTGGGTGAGTCACTTCACTTCTCTGTGCCTCAGTTGTCTCATCTCAAAAATGGGGGTAGAGACTGTGAGCCCCATGTGGGACAGGGACTGTTTCCAACTCAATTTGCTCGTATCCACCCCGGCGCTTAGTACAGTGCCTGATTGGTTTGCATCTACCCCAGTGCTTAGAACAGTACCTGGCAGGTAGCAAATGCTCAACGAGTGAATTGGAAGATAAAGAATCGTGTCTTTTCCGTATCAAGTTTGAGGTGGAGCCAATCATTAAAGATAAACTGAAGACAGTAGAAATCTGACTGGAGAAGTTGATTTGAGAATGTTAATTGTGGTATCTGTTAAGCATTTACTTCGTGCCAAACACTGTACTAAGTGCTGGGATAAATTCAAGATTATCAGATCCCACATGAAGCTCTCAGTCTAAGTAGGAGGGAGAATGAGTTTGAAGAGAAGCAGCGTGGCTTAGTGGAAAAAGCACTGGCTTGGGAGTCAATCAATCAATCAATCAATCAATCGTATTTATTGAGCACTTACTATGTGCAGAGCACTGTACTAAGCGCTTGGGAAGTACAAATTGGCATCACATAGAGACAGTCCCTACCCAACAGTGGGCTCACAGTCTAAAAGGGGGAGACAGAGAACAGAACCAAACATACCAACAAAATAAAATAAGTAGGATAGAAATGTACAAGTAAAATAAATAAATAAATAAATAAATAGAGTAATAAATATGTACAACCATAAATGATAATGATAATGGCATTTGTTAAGCGCTTACTATGTGCAGAGCACTGTTCTAAGCGCTGAGGGGGATACAATGTGATCAGGTTATCCCACATGGGGCTCACAGTCAATCCCCATTTTACAGATGAGGGAACTGAGGCACAGAGAAGTTAAGTGACTTGCCCAAGGTCACACAGCAGACATGTGGCGGAGCCGGGATTTGAACCCATGACCTCTGACTCCAAAGCTCGTTCTCCTTCCACTGAGCCACTCTGCTTCTCAGAGGACATGAGTTCTAATTCTGCCTCCGCTACTTGTCTGCTGTGTGACCTTGGGCAAGCCACTTCACTTTTCTGCACCTCAGTTCCCTCATCTGTAAAATGGGGATTAAGATTGTGAGCCCCACGTGGGACAACCTGATTACCTTGTATCTCCCCCATCACTTAGTACAGTGCTTAGCACATAGTAAGTGCTTAACAAATGCCATCATTACTATTATTATTATTATCATTATTATTGATCCCAATTTTGCAATGAGGGAACTGAGGCCAAAGAAGTTAAGTGACTTGCCCAAGATCACACAGCAGGGACCTGGCGGAACCAGGATTAGAAGCCAGGTCCTCTGATTCCACTAGAATGTTCTTCAATTAATCAGTTATTCTTCCGAAAAATCATCTGATTTCCTTACTGTAGAAAGGAAGCTGCATATTGGTGGGCCGACGTTACCACCACTAAGTATGAAGAAGTACTGAATTTGAAAGGCCCTAGAAATAGTCTCGAATAGTCCTAACTCCATTTATGACCCTCCTAAGCACCTAACAGGAGGCCAGTTTTAATTGTCCTGGCAGACGCAGAAGTCAGAACGAGGCCAGCCGTCCTAAAAGAATGGCTTTAAAATGAATTTTTCAATGACCAATTAGGATTGTCTCCATCTGTTTTAAAACGGTCTGTTGGCTTAAGAGGCCCTGGGCTGCATCCAAGAGTAAAGATTTATTCCATCGATAAACAGTGGGGAAATTCAGGGAATGAAAACCAAAGACCCTTCAGGGCGGGTGTCACTGTCAGGAGAGGGACCCTCAATCAGTGGTATTTATTGAGCACTTACTGTGTGCAGAGTACTGTACTAGGCACATGGGAAAATAAAGTAGAATTGGTAGATGTGTTTCTTGCCCACGGTGAGTTTACAGTCTAGAGGCGGAAACGGACATTTAAATAAGTTACAGATACATACAGACAGTCATATGCATATGCATAGTTAGTTCTCTTACACTGCAGGTTTTCACTACATACTTTGGATCGAAGACACTAACGGAGAACATTTTTTGGACAACAAAGCAGTGCGGCCTAATGGTAAGAGCATGGGTCTGAGAATTAGAGGACTTGGTTTCTAATCCTGGCACCACCACCTGTTTGCTCTGTGACCTTGGGCAAGTCACTTGACTTCTCTGTGGCTCAGTTACCTCATCTGGTGTATTCTGGTCCTATTACCCTGGGGTATTCTGCCCCAACTCCCCACCGCCTTACCTCCTTCCCTTCCCCACAGCACCTGTATATACGTATATATGTTTGTACGTATTTATTACTCTATTTATTTATTTATTTTACTTGTACATATTTATTCTATTTATTTTGTTAATATGTTTTGTTTTGTTGTCTGTCTCCCCCTTCTAGACTGTGAGCCCACTGTTGGGTAGGGACTGTCTCTATATGTTGCCAACTTGTGCTTAGTCCAGTGCTCTGCACACAGTAAGCGC
Source organism: Tachyglossus aculeatus (assembly GCF_015852505.1). Lineage (NCBI taxonomy): Eukaryota > Metazoa > Chordata > Mammalia > Monotremata > Tachyglossidae > Tachyglossus > Tachyglossus aculeatus. The sequence goes on along the minus strand of NC_052088.1, from coordinate 30,524,654 downwards.
TCAATAAATACAATTGAATGAATGAATGAATGAATGAATGAATGAATGAATGGAAGTAACATGCAGACTCCAAATCTTTTTCAAGTGTGTGAAGTTGCAGAGGGTGGCTAAGTCATAGATGCCACTATCAGGAGAGGGTCCCCTCAAAATGGGTTACCCAAAGCATCCTCCTCGTGCATCTGGACAACTGGATTTGTAGCATCTAGGTGGGCGATAGATCCAACGCTTAGAACAGTGCTCCAGCGCTTAGAACGGTGCTTTGCACATAGTAAGCGCTTAACAAATACCAACATTATTATTATTATTATAAAGATAAAAGGGAAATGGCGGTTCAGCTATATATTGGCCTAGGACCTTCACAATAAGTAACACTTGCCGAAATTCTGCCTGTTCTATGTACAGATCGTCAGAGGTGGGAAGTCAAGTGCCCCAGTGGATGAACAAGATGATCAATAAATCAATGCTATTTACTGAGTGCTTTACTGCATGCAGAGCACTGTACTAAACACTTATAGTAATAATAATTATGGTATTGGTTAAGTGCTATGTGCCAGGCACTGTTCTAAGCGCTGGGTTTGGTATGAGACAATGGGGTTGGACACAGTCCCTGTCTCACCTAGGGCTCACACTCTTAATCCCCATTTTCCAGATGAGGGAACAGAGGCCCAGAGAAGTGAAGTGACTCACCCAAGGTCACACAGCAGACAAGTGGCAGAGCCGGGGTTAGATCCTGTGACCTTCTGACCTTCTGCTTGCCAAACTGGCACTGTATAGAAGGATCTGGAAGTCAGAGCTCAAACAAAACTATGAAACCCAAAGCTATAGGATTGGGCAATTTGCTCTTTGAGGATTACCTTCGGGTTTCATATTCATATTTAAAGAAAAAAGCAGCGTGGCCTAGTCGGGCCTGAGAATCTGAGGACCTGGATTCTAATCCCAGCTCAGCCAATTGCCTGTCGTGTGATCTTGGGCAAGTCACTTAATTACTCTGAGCCCCACTTTCCTAATCTGGAAAACTCCCTCCCTTTCCTCTGCTCCCCCTCCCCATCGCCCCAACTTGCTCCTTTTGCTCTACCCCCCTCCCTGCCCCACAGAACTCGTGTATATATAACATGTTTATAATTATAATTCTATTTGTTTTTATTAATGATGAGTACATATCTATAATTCTTTTTCTTTATAATAGAAAGACTAGACTGTGAGCCCGTCTTCGGGACTGTGAGCCAGTTGTTGGGTAGGGACCGTCTCTATATGTTGCCGACTTGTACTTCCCAAGTGCTCTGCACACAGTAAGCACTCAATAAATACGATTGAGTGAATGAATGAATGAATGAATACTTGTCCTCCCTCATTCTTTATCTATGAACCTCATGTGGTACAGGAACTGTGTCTGACCTGATCAACTCAGATCTAACCCAGCACTTATACAGTGCTTGCCACATAATACACTCTAAACACTCACCATTATTATTATTGTCATCATTATTCTTTCCTTGCTTTGCCCCTCAGTCTTCTCCTCACTGCTTCTCCTCCTCCACCTCTCTCTCACCCTAGTTTCTGTTCCTTGAGAACTTGTTGCTTGATTTAGTGACTAGAGCCGGAGCCTGGAAGTCAAAAGGACCTAGGTTCTAATCCCGGCACCACCACTTGAAGCAAGTCACTTCACTTCTCCGGTCCTCCGTTACCTCATCTGTAAAATGGGGATTAAGAGTGTGAGCCCCATGTGGGTCAGGGACTGTGTCCAACCCAATTAACTTGAATCTACCCCAGTGCTTAGAAGAGTGCTTGGCACATAGTAAGCGCTTAACAAGTACCATAATTATTATTTTTATTATTCCTAATTCCCACACTCCTCCTCTTCCCAATCCCTCCATCCCTTCCTCCTTCCACTCTCCAATCATGCACCTTCGTCTCAGATCCAAGCCATCACCAAAACCTGCCAGTCTCAGCTCCACAACATTGCCAAGATCCACCCTTTCCTCTCCATCCGTACCGCTACCCTGCTCATTCAAGCTCTCATCCTATCCCGTCTGGACTACTGCATCAGCCTTCTCTCTGATCTCCCATCCTCGTGTCTCTCTCCACTTCAATCCATACTTCATGCTGCTGCCCGGATTATCTTTGTCCAGAAACGCTCTGGGCATATTACTCCCCTCCTCAAAAATCTCCAGTGGCTACCAATCAATCTGCACATCAGGCAGAAACTCCTCACCTTGAGCTTCAAGGCTCTCCATCACCTCGGCCCCTCCTACCTCACCTCCCTTCTCTCCTTCTACAGCCCAGCCCACAACCTCCGCTCCTCCACCGCTAATCTCCTCACAGTACCTCGTTCTCGCCTGTCCCACCATCGACCCCCGGCCCACGTCATCCCCCGGGCCTGGAATGCCCTCCCTCTGCCCATCCGCCCAGCTAGCTCTCTTCCTCCCTTCAAGGCCCAGCTGAGAGCTCACCTCCTCCAAGAGGCCTTCCCAGACTGAGCCCCTTCCTTCCTTTCCCCCTCGTCCCCCTCTCCATCACCCCATCTTACCTCCTTCCCTTCCCCACAGCACCTGTATATATGTATATATGTTTGTACATATTTATTACTCTATTTATTTATTTATTTATTTTACTTGTACATATCTATTCTATTTATTTTATTTTGTTAGTATGTTTGGTTTTGTACTCTGTCTCCCCCTTTTAGACTGTGAGCCCACTGTTGGGTAGGGACTGTCTCTATATGTTGCCAATTTGTACTTCCCAAGCGTTTAGTACAGTGCTCTGCACATAGTAAGCGCTCAATAAATACGATTGATTGATTGATTGATTGATTGATCTGGCTTTGGCAGGAAAGACCTCAACCCTGATAGCACACAGCACCACCTAGGAAATCCACTCTTTTAACGTGCAGAGCGTAAATCCCTTCTCCACTCCGTGCCCTTCTGAAAAATGATGGTTTCTCTGACTTGAATGCATTGTCAATTCAGTTGCATGCTAAATTACCTCATCTAATGTGGAATGGCCTTAGGCAGATAACAGATACAATAGAAGGAAAGACAGTCTGATGCTTCAATTTCAACTCAAACCAGTACTGACACATTCTCTCATGTCCTTTGCATTGAGTTGGATCATAAAGCTGGTCACTGATTTCACTGGGGTTTGGATGGGCCAATTGGAACCAAAGGAAATGAAAATCTGCAAAGAAATTGCATTGAATGTGGCCACGGACATTGATCTATGATATCCATTTATACAGTGAAGTTTAGGGACTGAGAGTGAAGCGGGGAATCAAGATATTAATAATAAATGTTCGAGTGGAAATTGAATTGCTGGGATGCACTGTTCTGGATCCTATACAGCAGCCAATTCTGGTAGCTAAGACGTGCTAACTGCGAGTGCCAACTGTTAAAAAAAAATGGCCCAGTAATTCACTGAATTAAAGAGAACAGTTTTATTTATTCTCTTTTTAATGCATGCAAAGCTCTTCATACAAATTAAAGAACATGTAATGTCTCCAGTAATTGATACTATCATCAACTGCTCAGGTCCCTCTGCCAGGAGATGAAACAGCACTGAATCAAAACTGTAACTCTGTTCCAAACCATAAAATTAGGAAGAAGAGAGATAAAGTTCCAAAAAAAAAAATCTACAAACCCAAAGATTGGCCTATTTCTACATTGGCACAGTAGAATGCATTACTGTGGAAACTTGACTTGTCTTATGCCGTCGAGTCGTTTCAGACCCATAGTGATACCACGGACACACACCCCCCAGAACGCCCCGCTATTCATCTGCAATCAGCCTTCCGCTCATTAGCTCAAGCTAAGAAAGTAATGGATTTGCCTCTGCTTGACTCTCCCTCCAGTAGCCGAGACTGGTAGAAGACTGGAAACTCTACAGTTGCGACCCTGAGAGGACAGAAACTTGACTGGAATATATCAATTTCCTTGTTATAGTAGTAAAACATGATTTGTTTTGTTGCCTGTCTCCCCCTTCTAGACTGTGAGCCCGTTGTTGGGTAGGGACCGTCTCTGTATGTTGCCAACTTGTACTTCCCAAGCGCTTAGTACAATTCTCTGCACAAAGTAAGCGCTCAAGAAATACGATTGAATGAAATCAATGAATAAAACCTCTAGACTGTAAGCTCATGAGCGGCAGAGAAAATATCTGCCAACTATGCTGCGTTTTACTCTCCCAGGCACTTAATACAGTGCTCTGCACACAGTAAATAATAAATATGATTGACTGACGGTGTTTTTCTACCACCTCTGTTGTATTGTACACTCCCAAGGGTTTAGTACTTTGCTCTGCATGCAATAAATGCTCTTTTATTGTACTTGCTACGTGTTTACCTGTGTCGAGCACTGTACTAAGTGCCGGGGTATTCATTCATTCATTCATTCAATCGTACTTATTGAGCACTTACTGTGTGCAGAGCACTGTACTAAGCACTTGGGAAGTACAAGTTGGCAACATATAGAGATTGTCCCTACCCAACAGTGGGCTCACAGTCTAGAAAGGGGAGATAGAGAACAAAACAAAACATATTAACAAAATAAAATCGAGAATAAATATGCACAAATAAAATAGAGTAATACATTTGTACAAACATATATACATATATACAGGTACTGTATATACAAGTAGATACAAGTAATCAGGTTGGCCGCAGTCCCTGCCCCACATAGGGTTCACAGTCTACCTAGGAGGGAGTAGGATATAAACCCCATTGTATTAAGTCACTTGTCCAAGGCAACATAGCCTGCAAGCAGTGGAGCAGGGATTAGAACCCAGGTCCTCTGACTCTCAAGCCTGCGCTTTTTCCACTAGGCCATGCTGCTGCTCTATGCATCGATTGATTGATTGATTGATTGATCACCTTAGTGATGCGCCATACTAAGCCCCTGGGAAGTAAAACAGACACATGAAACCTTTTCCCTGCCCTCAAGGAGATTACACACTAACAAGGAAGATGGACACAAAACGATCCGTAAGATGAAGACTTGTTGCCAAAATGTCCTCAGATTAACTACCATTTAATGATTCTAAACACATACAGCAGACAAACCTTATACTGTAAATTCACTGTAACCAAGGATTGTATCTGTTTATTTTGCACTGTACTCTCCCACGTGCCTAGTATTCATTCATTCATTCAATCGTATTTATTGAGCGCTTACTGTGTGCAGAGCACTGTACTAAGCACTTAGGAAATACAAGTTGGCAACATATAGAGACGGTCCCTACCCAACAATGGGCTCACAGTCTAGAAGGGGGAGACAGACAACAAAACAAAACATGTGGACTGGTGTCAACTCATCAGAATAAATAGAAGTAAAGCTAGATGCACATCACTAACAAAATAAATAGAATACTAAATATATACAAGTAAAATAAATAGAGTAATAAATCTCTACAAACATATATACAGGTGCTGTGGGGAGGGGAGGAGGTAGGGTGGGGGGATGGGGAGAGGAAAAAAGGGGCTCAGTCTGGGAAGGCCTCCTGGAGGAGGTGAGCTCTCAGTAGGGCTTTGAAGGGAGGAAGAGAGCTGGCTAGTACAGTGCTTTGCACATAGTAAAACCTCATTATATGAGTGAACTAATGAATGATACTCTCCCTGATAATGTTTGTTTTTCACTGATGGATGGCATAGCTCTGTTTGGTTATCCCCTAAAGTCTTGCCATTCTAAATCTAGTCTATTCCTAGCCAAGGAAAGACTCTGGCCTTACTTATCAATTAATCAATCAATCAGTAGCATTTATCAAGCACTTGATAAGTGCACTTTACTAAAAGCACTGTACTGAGTGCTTGGTAGAGTAAATGCAGTAGATTTAGTGGTCACATTCCTTGCCCATGATGATAAAGATCATAGAAAGATCATAGATCATTCATAGAAAGATGGAAGGAAAGCAGAAACGTGATTCGGATAAAGTTTGCTCCTCTTCCTCCTCCCATCTCTTAGGCTGATCTTTCTCAACCTCTTTTACTGGCTTCTTTGCTTTATAATTATGGTAATTGTTAAGCACTTACTATGTGCCAAGCACTGTTCTAAGCACTGGGACAGATCCAAGTCAATCAGTCCGAATATAGTCTCTGTCCCACTTGGAGCTCACGGCCTCAGTAGCAAGGTTAAGGATTTAATCCCTGTTTTAAAGATAGCGTAACTGAGGCACAGAGAAGTTAAATGACTTACACAAGGTCTTTGGCTCTTACAGTCACATGGAGTGACCTACAAGACTCTGTTCTCGGTCTTCTAACTCATTTCAATTTACACTCACCTCTTTGGGGAACTAATCATCCTGTTTTATTCTGTCTCCCCTTCGAGACTGTAAAGCTCCTTGTGGGCAGGGAATGTGTCTGTCTATTGTTGTATTGTATTCTCCCAAGCACTTAGTACAGTGCTCTGTACACAGTAAGTGCTCAATAAATACCACTGATTGATCGTTTGATTTATTTCTTAATGTTTGTCTTTCCCTCTAGACTGTAAGTTCCTTGTGGGTAGGAATCGTGCTTCCCACCTCTGTTGTACTGTACTTTCTGAAGTGCTTAGTACAGTGCCCTGCACACAGTAAGCACTCAACAAATACCACTGATTAATTGTTTGGGCTGCTTCTGAAGCTACCAAACCTATCTCCCTAGCTTCAACAAGCTCTACAATGAGTATATTATCTTGGCTACAGGATCTTTCTCCCTGGATTAATAATAGTAATAATAACGGTATTTGTTAAGTGCTTACTATGTGCCAAGCACTGTCCTAAGCACTGGGGTAGATACAAGGTAAACAGATTGTCCCACGTGGGGCTTACAGTCTTAATCCCCATTTTACAGATGAGGTAACTGAGGCCCAGAGAAGTTAAGTGACATGCCCAAAGTCATACAGATAACAAGTGGCGGAGCTGGGATTAGATCCCACAACCTCTAACTCCGAAGCCCGTGCTCTTCCCAACAAGACATGCTGCCACCTGCACCTCAAGTTCAATGGGACTAAAACAGAACTCCTCATTTTCCCTCCCAAATCCGCTCCTCTCAACCTAATCTTCTCATCGTAGTCAGCAACACTATCCTCGCTGCTTCTGAAACCCAGATTTAGCCTTGATTCCTAACTGCCTTTCACACTCTGTTCGTCTCTAAATCCAGCTGGTTTTTCCTCTTCAGCGTTTTCTAAATAGCAACCCCATGTAAAGAAACTTTTCCTATCCAGGTTAGACTATGATATTTGCCTTCTTACTGGTCTCCTTGTCTCCCACCTCTCCCCACTCACTCTGCTGCCTGGATCATTTTTCTAATGCATCACCTCTCCCTACTTCAAAAACCTGCAATGGCTACCTAAGCAGCATAGCCTGGTGAAAAGAGTGTGAACCTTGGAGCCACAGGACCTGGATTTTAATTCTGTCTCTGCCATTCACATGCTGTGTAACCTTGGGAAAATCACTTAAATCTCTGCATCTCAATTTTCTCATCCGTAAAATAGGGATTCAATACCTGTTCTCTCTCCATCTTAGAATGCGAGCCCCATGTGGGAAAGGGACTGTGCCCAGTCTGATGATTTGGTATCTACCCCAGCATTGAGTATAGTGCTTGGCACAGAGTAAAGGCTTAACAGATAATACAGTTATTAATATTATGATTTGTTTCTGTACCAAGCTGAAACTCCTCATCACTGGGTTTAAGATACACTATCAGCTCTCTGCCTCTTTCCTACCAACTCTTTTCTCTCACTGCATCTCATCACCTACTCTTCCTTTCCGTCACACTACCCTCCACACTGTAATAATGATAAAAATTATAATTATGGTACTGTGTCTGTTTATTGTTGTGCTGCACTCTCCAAAGCACTTAGTACAGTGCTCTGTGCACAGTATGTGCTACATAAATGATTGACTGACTTACTATTCAATCATATTTATTGAGTGCTTACTGTGTGCAGAGCACTGTACTAAGCGCTGTGTCAAGCAGCATGGCTCAGTGGAAAGAGCACAGGCTTTGGAGTCAGAGGTCATGGGTTCAAACCCCAGCTCCGTCAGTTGGCAGCTGTGTGACTTTGGGTAAGTCTCTGTGCCTCAGTGACCTCATCTGTAAAATGGGGATTAAGACTGTGACCCCCCCATGGGACAACCTGATCACCTTGTAACCTCCCCAGCGCTTAGAACAGCGCTTTGCACATAGTAAGCACTTAATAAATGCCATCATTATTATTATTATTATTAAGCACTATCCTAAGCGCTGGGGCAGATACAAGTTAATCAGGTAGGATTCAGTTCCTGTCCCACACGTGGCTCACAATTCAACTGAATCTGGCTTTTAACTTTCACACTTCTAACCCTTTGATCCCTTCTCTTTCTTCTTCGTGGGACTTTCTCCTGCTTCAAATCTGCCAGATGACATCTCATCTTCAAAACTCTTCTGAAATCCCAACTCCTCCAGGAGTCACTCCCTGATTACACTCTACTTTCCCAACCTGTGGCCCCTCAGCAGCCTTCCTTAGCCCTTATCCAGTAGATTTATTGACCTGTTTATTCATCCACTCTGGAACTGCCAACAACCCCTAATGTCATGGGCTTTTCAGGCTCCCCATGAAGATGGCAAATTCCTTGAGGTCAGAGATCTCGGGTCTTAGTCAATGATAATAATAATGATGGCATTTATTAAGCACTTACTATGTGCAAAGCACTGTTCTAAGCGCTGGGGAGATTACAAGGTGATCAGGTTGCCCCATGAGAGGCTCACAATCTTAATCCCCATTTTCCAGATGAGGTAACTGAGGCTCAAAGAAGTGAAGTGATTTGCCTAAAGTCACACAGCTGACAATTGGCAGAGCCAGGATTTGAACCCATGACCTCTGACTCCAAAGCCCGTGCTCTTTCCACTGAGCCAAGCAGAGAAGCAGTGTGGTCTAGCACTGCACAGTCCTGGGAGTCTGAAGGAACTGGGTTCTGATCCTGGCTCCACCTCTTGTGTGCTAAGTGACCTTGGGCAAGTTGTTTAACTTCTCAAAGCCTCAGTTCTCTCATCTGTAAACTGGGGGTTAGGATTGTGAGTCCCATGCAGGACAGGGACTGTGTCCAACCCGACTTGCCTGTATAATAGTAATAATAATGATGATGGCATTTATTAAACGCTTACTACATGCAAAGCACTGTTCTAAGTGCTGGAGAGGTTACAACATGATCAAGTTGTACCACAGGGGGCTCACAGTCTTAATCTCCATTTTACAGATGAGGGAACTGAGGCACAGAGAAGTTAAGTGACTTGCCCAAAGTCACACAGCTGACAATTGGCGGAGTCGGCATTTGAACCCATGACCTGTGACTCCAAAGCCCATGCTCTTTCCACTGAGCCACACTGCTTCTCTGCTCTCTCTCCAGCCACAGCTCTTAGTATAGTGCCTGGCATTGAGTAATCGCTTAACAAATGCTAAAAAAAATTAAACACGATTGATTGACCAGTTGAGTGAGTGATTTCCTGTGGGAAGCCTCACTAATGAAGAAGTGGGATTCTTTTATACAACCGCATAATAAAATTTCATATTGATAGGCCATCAATCTACCAATCAATGGTATTTATTGAGTACTAATAGTGCAGAGCACTATGCTTAGAGCTTGGAAGAGTACAATGCGTGCATTTTAGAAATACATACAAAGAAATACTCTTTTTGACGGAGTTGACAAAAACATACCAATATCTTAAAAGGTATTACTGAAAGAATAAAGACGTACTAATATTATCCTATCATTACCTCTGTGTGGCTCTGTGGAAAGAGCCTGGGCTTTGGAGTCAGAGGTCATGGGTTCAAATTCTGGCTCTGCCAATTGTCAGCTGTGTGACTCTGGGCAAGTCACTTAACTTCTCTGGGCATCAGTTACCTCATCTTTAAAATGGGTATTAAGACTGTGAGCCCGCCATGGGACAACCTGATCACCTTGCAACCTCTCCAGAGCTTAGAACAGTGCTTTGCACATAGTAAGTGCTTAATAAATGCCATCATTATCATTATTATTACAGTGTCTAAGAAACACAGCATTTTGATTGTTTCCTAATGTGTAATCTTAGATTAAATTTACCTTGTGCAAAACTCAGTGAACAGAAAGTTCTTTCGCAAAGGTTAATTTTTTGTTTGCAAATTTCAGACAGTATCGTTAGCTGAAAAGAAAATAATTTGGAACGTTTCCTGTTAGGCTTGTTTTCTGTCTCAGTGCGTATCAAAACAAAATGGTAATTTTGTGGAAAGAAAATAGAAATCAATCGACTTCATTAGCTGACTGGTGTGCTGAGAATTGAAAGGCTTTCTTGAAATAATGAGATTTTCACAATATCTGATTTTCAGATCCACAGTTTCTGTTCTTGGGAAGTTTAAATAAAACTTCATGTAACAAATACGCATTTCAAGTGTAAACATTGTTTAAGTAGTGCAAATTGGGTTAACTGAAGATGCAGCATTAGTCTCCCCCTTCTAGACTGTGGGTAGGGACCATCTGTATCTGTTGCCGACTTGTGCTTCCCAAGCGCTTAGTACAGTGCTCTGCACACAGCAAGCGCTCAATAAATACAATTGAATGAATGAATTAATGCACACCTCTCTCTCTCTCTCTCTCTCTCTTTATATATATATATGTATATATATACATATATATACATATATATATATATATATAAATCCAATTTAAACAGAATATGATTTTATAAAAATCTAGGTTGGAAAAATGGATACATCAATATGTTGTTTTCCACTTGAAAAAGAAAAAATAGATTGAAATCCATTCAAAACCAGGTGTGTTGCTCTTCAGCATTTATTCCCCCTGGTTATATCAGTTGTGTGTTCATCTGTTCTCAGAGTGAGCTGGAAAAAAATGTTGTAAGTACCACCTTCATAAATGCCTATGGTATCAAGTAGTCATAGCAACAAGTAGAACTACCTGACACTCTCCTAGCAGGAGAGAGATTCCTGTAGCGTTTTAAACATTGGAGATTATGAAAAAGTTTAAGCAGAGGGAATAAAACATCATGTAAGCTTCAAAAGGCAGGGAATGTGGCTCCCAACTCTGTTCCATTGTACCCTTCCGAGCGCTTAGTACGGTGCTCTGCACACAGTAAAGGCTCACTGAATACCACTGAATGATCTTGGGGAACTCCGTAGGTGTTTACACGATTTGCTGCCCTGGTGGCACACAAAGTCTAATTAAACTTGGTCAGTTCCAACAGATGGTGTATGCTGGCTCTTGTCCTGAAAGCAGATTTGGTTTTAATATCGTCCGAACAGTTGTGCTCCTCTGGCAGACTAATCTCTCTTTTAGATCTTTAATCCGTTTCAAATGGTGTCTTTTTAGAGTGGTTTATGGGAGTCTGATCTACAGACCTATAGGACAATATTGTTGCATGGCGATGGATAACCAGGAAAGTAATTCAACATTATTAACCTGTATCTACCCTTTTTTAATGTTATTTGCTAAGTGCTTACTATGTGTCAGGCACTGTTCGAAGCACTGGAGTAGATACACGCTGATCAAGTTGGACACGGTCCTCGTTCCACATGGGGCTCACGGTCTTAATCCCCATTTTACAGATGAGGTAACTGAACCTGAGAAAATCAATCAATCAATTGTATTTATTGAGCACTTACTGTGTGCAGAGCACTGTACTAAGTGCTTGGGAAGTACAAGTTGGCAACATATAGAGACAGTCCCTACCCAACAGTGGGCTCACAGTCTAAAAAGTGAAGTGAATTGCCCCAGGTCACCCAGAGGACAAGTGACAGAGCAGAGATTAGAACCCAGGTCCTTCTGTCACCCAGGCCTGTGCTCTATTCATGAGGCCACACTGCTTTTGGTCTCCTGATACCCCTCTTCCTTAGACTGTAAGCCCCACGTGGGACAGGGACTGTGTCTGATCTGATTATACTGCATCGATTCCAGTATTTAGCACAGTTTTTGAACACCTGGGAAATGCTTAAATTCATTCAATCGTATTTATTGAGCACTTACTGTGTGCAGAGCACTGTACTAAGCGCTTGGAAAGTCCAAATCGGCAACATATAGAGATGGTCCCTTACCCAACAATGGGCTCACAGTCTAGAAGACAGGCTCACAGTCTCGCAGACGTACTACAGTCATCATTGTTGGTATTACTATTATCAAGTTGGAAGCCGTGAAGGACAGGCTCACAGTCTCGCAGACGTACTACAGTCATTATTGTTGGTATTACTATTATCAAGTTGGATGCCGTGACTCAGTAAAAAGCTATGCAGGAAGGGAATTCAGTGGCTCTGGAGCAAATGTAGTCCTCCTGGAGGAATGCTCTAGGTTTGGGGATTCAAGAAATCCCCGTTATGATAAAAGATGGGATTGGAGGGAGTGGGAAAATTTTCAGAGTAGCCAAATTTCTGAAGCCAACCCTGCTAGGAGAAGGGGGACAAGGAGGAGGATCATCATCATCATCAATTGTATTTATTGAGCGCTTACTATGTGCAGAGCACTGTACTAAGTGCTTGGGAAGTACAAATTGGCAACATATAGAGACAGTCCCTACCCAACAGTGGGAAGAGGAGGAGCAAAAGGAGGAAGAGGAGAAGCAGGAGGAGAAGGGTCATGGTAGAGGTAGATGCTAAAATGCATAATAATGAATTACTGGCTGATAACTTGTACCTTGTTAAAGACAAATGATTTAAATGCTGCTCAACAAAGTGACCTAGGATAAAATCACAGTAAGATTTTTCTAGCCACAACAGTGCTCAAAGCATACATAAATAATAATAATAATAATAATAATAATAATAATGGTATTTGTTAAGCATTTACTATGTGCCAAGCACTGCTCTAAGCACTGGGGGAGATACAAGGTAATCAGCTTGTCCCACATGGGGCTCACAGTCTTAATCCCCATTTTATAGATGAGGTAACCGAGGCACAGAAAAGTGAAGTGACTTGCCCAAAGTCACCCAGCTGATAAGTGGAGGAGTCGGGATTAGAACCCATGACCTCTGACTCCCAAGCCCGGGCTCTTTCCACTAAGCCACACTGCTTCTCTAAAAATAAGAAGCACAACACAAACACTGATTTTTTTTCTTTCCAGCTTTCAGGAACCACTGACGTACTTTGATGAGTAAGTTGAAGAAAACTGATAAGAATGTCTGGAACTGGTCTTTAATTTATCAGGGATGGTCTGTAACTTTTCTACTTTGGGTGAGATATATCGCAGCGACCAAAGCTAAAGACTATCCGTTCCTTCTTTTTTCATCAATCTCTTATCTTCCTTGAGCCTGCACTAAGTAATGTTGAAATGTGAATATTCTACATCACAAATAGGTGCCACTTTTTAATATGAATGTAAGCAGGATTGAAACATTTTTAAAGTAATGTGAGAATATTCTACACCACATATAAACACCTGGAATAGCACTTTCAAATATAGATGTGAGCAGGGTTGAACCATTTTTAAGGCAAATAAATATCTCGTTCATAGAGATTTATTAAGCACACCACATGTGTCAGGTGCTACAAGATGACAGTACAGGATCAGTCATTTTCATGTTTAATATAAACAATATAGTGACTTTTTTTTAAAAAGCCTGAAATGATTAATGAACAGAATGAGATAAAATTGTAAAATTTATGAAGCACAGATAAGAAAGGGTGACTTTGACAATACCAATCAAACTTTAATTAGGAGCAGCAATGTTTTCGATCTGTAGCTCCAATACTGATCTTATCAGAGCAGCTTCATCTATTGTTTTAAGGGGAAAATCTTTTCTGTTAATTATCTCAAGTTCAAGAGCTTTTCCTCTGCTTGGTGCTACAAATCTCTAATCATTTAAGGTGTCTCAGTGTACAAGTAAATAAGAACATTTTTTTGTCCTATGCTTAGGGGTTAAAACACAGAAAAATGATTTCTTAGCTGCTCATAAAAGTTGGAAGAAAAGCATATGGGAACTTGAACAAAAATACCTCAAAATAAGGGGATTTAGAGCCACAGAAGCCAAGGTTAGGAATACGAAAGTAACAGCTTCCCCTTTTGATACACTACCTAGATATTTCTGCTTAAAAGAGTGAAAATATATAGGCTGCAATTTCCAAAGAATGTCTCAGTTTCACTTGATGATTTGCGTGCATACTGATATCTCCGATTTCATTTTGGAACGAAAATAGTTTTCATTTAACTGCCTTAGACCTGTTTCCAAACTCTAAATTGAGGAGCAACAAGATGTGTGAAGGGAAATTGGGTTTGGAAATGGAGGAGTCTGAACAGAATTTTGTTTTCAAACTTGCTGGAAGAAAAAGAAAATAGGAAAAGGAACTTTTGGTGGCCAATCTTCAGAAAGAAAGCACACAATCATAATGGTCATTGGTCATGGTCAAATTTCAGTGATAATGGCAGTATTTGTTAAATGTTTATTATGCGCCATGCACTGTGCTAAGTACTAAGGCGGGTTTACTACAACTAAGTCTGATACGGCCCTTAGGTTCCACTGTTGGCTCTAATTTCCATCCGCTGCCTCACGGATTTGCTTCCTGAAACTGTTCTCCTACCCCGATCCCACAACCATTGTCTCACAACCTTCCACTAGAAAAGCAGCATGGCTTAATGGATAGAGCCTGGGCCTGGGAATCCAAAGGAGCTGGGTTCTAATCCTGACTCCACCACTTGTCTGCTGTGTGACCTTGGGAAAGTCACTTCACATCTCTTGAACTCAGTTCCCTCATCTGAAAAACGGGGATCAAGAATGTGAGTCCTATGTAGGACAGGGACTGTATTAGCCTGTGTCTAGAACACGGCTTTACATTTGTTAAGCGCTTACTATGTGCAAAGCACTGTTCTAAGCGCTAGTGGGGGGATACAAGGAGATCAAGTTGTCCCACGTGGGGCTCGCAGTCTTTAATCCCCATTTTACAGATGAGGTAACTGAGGCTTAGCGAAGTTAAGTAACTTGCCCAAGGTTATTGAGCACTTACTGTGTGCTGAGCACTGTACTAAGCGCTTGGGAAGTACAAGTCGGCAACATAAAGAGACGATCCCTACCCAACAACGGGCTCACTAAATACGATTGAATGAATGAATGCAGTGCTTTTTTTTTTTTTTTTTGGTATTTGTTAAGCTCTTACTATGTTCCAGCGCTCAATAAATATGATTGAATGAATCATCATCATCATCAATCGTATTTATTGAGCGCTTACTATGTGCAGAGCACTGTACTAAGCGCTTGGGAAGTACAAATTGGCAACATATAGAGACAGTCCCTACCCAACAGTGGGCTCACAGTCTAAAAGGGGGAGGAATGAATGAATGGCCCCCTCTCAGGATCTTACCTGGAGAGTTTCTAGTATTTTACCAGTCCCAGCTATGGGAGGGAGAGACAAGCAGAGGCCTCCCATTCCGTTCCTAGCTTGGCCAGTGGCTAGGGAGTAAAAGACAATCTGCTACAAGTCAAAACTCTCCCTTGCTGGGCAGCAGTGACATGGGAGAGAGTCGAGAGCGGAGACTCGGGTTTACTGTGTGGAAGGCAGCAGCAGTAAAACACTCCTGGATTTTTACCAAGAAAACTCTGTGGATCCACTACCAGAACGGTTGGAGATGGCGATGGGGCGTTCTGGGAAAGATGTGTTCATGGAGTCACTATGGGTCAGAGACGACTTGGCAGCGTAAAACAAGACAGGGTGCCAGGCACTCTACTAAGCCCTGAGGTAGATAAAAACTAATCTGTTTGGGCTCATGTTCTTAATCCCCATTTTACAGATGAGGTAACTGAGGCCCAGAGAAGTGAAGTGACTTGCCCAAGGTCATCATCATCATCATCAATCGTATTTATTGAGCGCTTACTGTGTGCAGAGCACTGTACTAAGCGCTTGGGAAGTACAAGTTTGCAACATATAGAGACAGTCCCTACCCAACAGTGGGCTCACAGTCTAAAAGGGGGAGATAGTCATACAGCAGATACCCGGAATAGAGAAGCAGCGTGGCCCGGAATAGAGAAGTGGCCCGGAATAGAGAAGCAGCGTGGCTCAGTGGAAAGAGCCCAGGCTTCGGAGTCAGAGGTTGTGGGTTCTAATCCAGACTCCGCCGCTTGTCAGCTCTGTGACTTTGGGCAAGTCACTTAACTTCTCTGGGCCTCAGTTCTCTCATCTGTAAAATGGGGATCGAGACTGTGAGCCCCACATGGGACAACCTTGATAACCTTGTATCCCCAAAGCGCTTAGAACAGTGCATGGCATATAGTAAGCGCTTAACAAATACCAACATTATTAACAGAACCCAGATCTTTCTGACACCGAGGCCTGCGCTCTATCCACTCAAGATTTGGCACACAGTAAGCACTTAACGAATATTACAATCATTGTCTTTCAACCTCTCCCTTCACTGCCTTTCCTAAGTCCTGAGAGTCTAATCTTCTGTTCTGTTCTCTGCTCTACCGAAGCATCAATCAATCAATCAATCATATTTTATTGAACACTTACTCTATGCAGAACACTTCACTAAGCCCTTAGGAAAGGAAAGTAACATCAATTTGATCCTTGTTCTCAAGGTGCTAATCACAAATGACTCTGCCGTCTCTGAGCAATCACACTTATAATTTCGCTCACAGAGAATATCCTCCTCGATCAACTTTACCAAACACTTCCCTCCCTTCCTTCAAAGTCACTTAAAAAACACTTCCTCCAGGAAGACTTCCCTGAATAATTCTTCCACTTCCCTCATTCATTCAATCATATTTATTGAGCGCTTACTGTGTGCAGAGCACTGTACTAAGCACTTGGGAAGTACAAGTTGGCAACATATAGAAACAGTCCCTACCCAACAGTGGGCTCATAGTCTAGAAGGGGGAGACAGAGAACAAAACAAAACATATTAACAAAATAAAATAAATAGAATAAACATGTACAAATAAAATAAATAGAGTAATAAATATGTACAAACATATATACATATATACAGGTGCTGTGGGGAGGGGAAGGAGGTTAGGTGGGGGGGGTGGGGAGGGAGAGCATGGGAGAGAGTCGAGGGCAGAGACTCGAGTTTACTGTGCAGAAGGAGGCATGGTAAACCACTAGGATTTTTACAAAAAAACACAAAACTGTGGATACACTACCAGAATGATTGCAGCTGGAGAGCAGGGCGGTCTGGAAGAGTTGTGTCCGTGGTGTTGCTATGGGTTGGAAATAAGTCGATGGTATAAGACAAGACTTTCCAGGTGCTTAGTACAGTGCTCTGCACACAGTAAGCGCTCAATAAATATGAATGAATGCAATCCCCTCCAAGTTCTTAAGCTTCTCTATAAGAAGCCCGTTAATATTTCTGAGATATAAGCTGCCACTTGAAGGTTTATCCTGAAAATTCCTCAAGTACATAAGATGCATCTTTCAGTCATTATCACTGGGCATTCCACAAGTCATTAGGTTTTATGGATATTAATATGATGATATGTATTGAGATCACTTTTCCAATTAAGTTGGAGTATTTGATTTCCATTACCTCACTTTCATCAGTCGAGAGTAGATTTTTTCATTCTTGTAAATTTCCAGAAGTATGAAAAGTGATTACGTTTTGTCACAAAATCGCTTGGGCTTTGAAGACGTTTTTCAGGAGGGATTGTAGTAAGTGTTTAATAATGACTGCCATAATTAATACCTAGTCAGCATGCTTTCTATCTTGCTCAGTTTTTCAAGGGGTGGCTTCTACATCATGTCTTTCCCTTGAGATACGGAGATATGCACTGTGTTATGAGTCTTTCATCTCAAAGACATTAGCAACAAAGCAGTGTTGCTCATAAAGAAGAATAGTAGAAAGGGCGCATGCCAGGGAGTCAGAGGACCTGGGTTCTAATCCCTGCTCTGCCATTTGTCTGCTGGGTGAGCTTGGACCACTCACTCAACTTCTCTGTGCCTCAGTTACCTCATCTGAAAAAAGGGGATTAAGATTGCGAGCTCCATGGTGGGGGGGCGGTCACGGATCGGGTCCAACCTGATTATCTTGAATCTACCCCAGAGCTTAGTACAATTCCTGGCATTTAAATATCACAAAAAATAATAAAGCAAAACAAAAAAGCACCAGCCTTGATGTTTTCTTCTAGAAACTTTCACAGTCTTAAAGCCTGCCTGATAGAGAGGATCTCATAATGAAACTTAATCAGAGGTGACACTGATAGAGGTGGAGATCAACAGTGAAAAAGAGGAGGGAGAAAGCGATATTTTTTTCCCTCTGAGTTGACCCCAAGCAACGTGGAGTAGCACAGGAATTTTGGTGTATTTCCCAGAGTATCAATCGATCAATCAATCCTATTTATTGAGCGCTTACTATGTGCAGAGCACTGTACTAAGCGCTTGGGAAGCACAAATTGGCAACATATAGAGACAGTCCCTACCCAACAGTGGGCTCACAGTCTAAAAGGGGGAGACAGAGAACAAAACCAAACATACTAACAAAATAAAATAAATAGGATAGATATGTACAAATAAAATAAATAAATAAATGGAGTAATAAATAAGTACAAACATATATACATATATACAGGTGCTGTGGGGAAGGGAAGGAGGTAAGAAGGGGGGGATGGAGAGGGGGGCGAGGGGGAGAGGAAGGAAGGGGCTCAGTCTGGGAAGGCCTCTTGGAGGAGGTGAGCTCTCAGCAGGGCCTTGAAGGGAGGAAGACAGCTAGCTTGGCTGATGGGCAGAGGGAGGGCATTCCAGGCCCAGGGGATGATGTGGGCCGGGGGTCGATGGCGGGACAGGCGAGAACGAGGTACGGTGAGGAGATTAGCGGCGGAGGAGCGGAGGGTGCGGGCTGGGCTGGAGAAGGAGAGAAGGGAGGTGAGGTAGGAGGGGGCGAGGGGATGGACAGCCTTGAAGCCCAGGGTGAGGAGTTTCTGCCTGATGCGCAGATTGATTGGTAGCCACTGGAGATTTTTGAGGAGGGGAGTAACGTGCCCAGAGCATTTCTGGTCAAAGATAATCCGGGCAGCAGCATGAAGTATGGATTGAAGTGGAGAGAGACACGAGGATGGGAGATCAGAGAGAAGGCTGGTGCAGTAGTCCAGATGGGATAGGATGAGAGCTTGAATGAGCAGGGTAGCGGTTGGGATGGAGAGGAAAGGGCGGAGTAGTCAAATTAGCTTAGCAAATGGCTAGAATCCCACTATCTTGATGGCATCAAATGCTTTTGAAAGGTCAGTGAACACCAACTCCCATCTACGTCACCCTGACTTGTTTTCTCTATTCAATCCTCTATTCTTCTATTATTTCTATTTATTCTGATGACTTGACACCTGTCCACATGTTTTATTTTGTTGTCTGTCTTCCCCTTCTAGACTGTGAGCCCGTTGTTGGGTAGGGACCATCTCTATATGTTGCCAACTTCCGAAGCACTTAGTACAGAGCTCTGCACACAACAAGCCCTCAATAAATAGGATTGAATGAATGAATCTCCCTCCCATCTCCACAGCACTTTTGTCCATATGTACAATCTGTTTATATTGGTGTCTGTCTCCCCGTCTAGTCTGTAAGCTCATTGTGGGCAGGGAATGTGTCTGTTTATTGCTATATCATACTCTCCCAAGAGGTTAATATAGTGCTCCACACAAGGTAAAGTGCTCAATAAATATGACTGAGTGACAAAGAAGAAGTCTTCTTGTCTCTCTCTACACCTATGGATATACCATGCGGCTCAGCTCACAAGTAGCAAGGGAGTCAGAAAAACTGAGTTCTAATCCTGGCTCTGCCCATTGCTTTTTGTGAGACCCTGTGCAAGTCCCTTGCCTTTCTGTGCCTCACTTTACTCAACTGTAAAATTGGGATTCAATAACTCATCTACCTCAATAAGAATGTGAGCCCCAAGTGATACTGGGACTGTGTCCAACCTGATTAACTTATATCTACCCCTGTGCTTAAAGTTAATTCATTCAATGGTTTTTATTGAGCACTACTGAATGCAAAGCACGGTACTAAGCACTTGGAAAATACAGTTCAGCAACAAATAGAGACAATTCCTGCCCACAGTGGGCTCAACGTCTAGATACAAAGTGCTTAACAAATATAATAATCGATCAATCAATCAATCGTATTTATTGAGCGCTTACTGTGTGCAGAGCACTGTACTAAGCGCTTGGGAAGTACAAGTTGGCAACATATAGAGACGGTCCCTACCCAACAGTGGGCAGGGACTATGTCCAACCAGATTGGCTTGTATCTACCCCAGTGCTTAAAACAGTGCTTGACACATAGTAAGCACTTAACAAACGCCATAATTTTATTATGATCTAATCCCAGCTCCGCCAATTGACAACTGTGTGACTTTGGGCAACTCACTTCACTTCTCTGGGCCTTAGTTCCCCCATCTGGAAAATGGGGATGAAGACTGTGAGCCCCCTGGTCTAGTGGAAAGAGCATGGTCCTGGGAGTTGGAAGACCAGGGTTCTAATTCCGGCTCTGCCAATAGTTACTGTGTGACCTTGGACATGTCACTTAACATTTCTGTGTCTCAGTTCTCCTGTTCTCCCTCCTACTTAGATTGGGAGCTCTATGTGGGTCAGGGACTGTGTCCAATTTAATTGACATGCATGGCTCAGTGGAAAGAGCCCGGGCTTTGGAGTCAGAAGTCATGGGTACAAATCCCGGCTCTGCCAATTGTCAGCTATGTGACTTTGGGCAAGTCACTTAACTTCTCTGTGCCTCAGTTCCCTCATCTTGTAAAATGGGGATTAAGACTGTGAGCCCAATGTGGGACAACCTGATCACCTTGTATCCTCCCCAGTGCTTAGAACAGTGCTCTGCACATACTAAGTGCTTAACAAATGCCATTATTATTATTATTATTATTAGCTCGGCACTTAGAGCAGTGTTTGACACATAGTAAGCACTTCACAAATACCATAAAACAAAAATAATTACAATAATAACAAAAAATAACAATATCTATTGTGCCACAATTTTGTCTGAAGCCACGTTGTAATTACCGTAGTGCAAGGTTCAATGTGGGGTTTTTTGTTTGTTTGGTTTTATGTGTTTTTATGGTATTTGTTAAGCACTTACCAGGGTCTTCAGTAAGCTGTTCAGATCGGCTTCAAGGCTGTCCATCACCTCACCCCCTCCTACCTCACCTCCCTTCTCTCCTTCTCCAGCCCAGCCTGCACCCTTCGCTCCTCTTCCACCACTAACCTCCGCACTGGGCCTCCTTCTCTCCTGTCCCGCCATCGACCCCGGACCCACGTCCTTCCCCTGACCTGGAATGCCCTCCCTCCACACATCTGCCAAACTAGCTCTCTTCCACCCTTCAAAGCCCTTCTGAGAGCTCACCTCCTCCAGGAAGCCTTCCCAGACTGAGCCCCCTTTTTCCTCTCCTCCTCCCTATCCCTCCCAGTCCTACCTCCCTCCCTTCCCCACAACACTTGTATATATTTGTACAGATTTATTACTCTATTTTACTTGCACATATTTACAATTCTATTTATTTTTGTTGATGATGTGCATATAGCTATAATTCTATTTGTTCTGACAATTTTGACATCTGTCTACATGTTTTGTTTTGTTGTCTGTCTCCCCTTTCTAGACTGTGAGCCCACTGTTGGGTAGGGACCATCTCTATATGTTGCCGACTTGCACTTCCCAAGCGCTTAGTACAGTGCTCTCCACACAGTAAGCACTCAATAAATACGATTGAATGAATGAATGAATGACTTTAGTACAAGACTATTCTGTTTTCTCAGTGCAGGAATCCTGTTTGTGATATGATTAAGTTCCATTCATCCACTTCAGCCATGCCGCAGTAGTATGTAGAGGGATATAGGGCTTCTTGTCGCGATGAATGCAATTACTTAGAATCAAACTCAGCATATTCCTGGTTCTCTTTCAGTTCTGGCATTTCGCCACCTGTCTCGGCTTGATTTGTCGGTCCCCTTATAGGTTTTCATCGATCTTTGTGGTTTTATAATGACAACGAGTCGTGAGGTAAGGTTGATGAATTTTTGTGCTTGGTTTTGAAGCCTTTTCAATCAGTCAATCCATCGGTGGTAATCATTGAGCATTTACTGTGTGGAGAGCACTGTAATTAAGCAATATGACCCAGAAGAAAGTTCACGGGCCTGAGCGTCAGAGGAACTGGGTTCTGATCCCAAATCTGCCACTTATCTGCTGTGTGACCTGGGGCAAGTCAGTTAACTTCTCTATGGCTCAGTTCCCTCATCTGTAAAATGGGGATTAAATCCCCCTCCCTCCGTCTTAGAATGTGGGTCCCACATGGGACAGGGACTGTGTCCAACCTGATTCCCTTGCCCCAGTGCTTAGAACAGTGCTTGACACATAGTAAGCTAAGATTGGGGAGAGTAAAGCAGAGTGAGTAGGTATGATCTCCCACTGCGGGGTAGGGACTGTCTCTATATGTTGCCAACTTGTACTTCCCAAGTGCTTAGTACAGTGCTCTGCACACAGTAAGCGCTCAATAAATACGATCAATGAAGATGATGATCTCTGCCTCCATGAGTCTTCCAATCAAGTCTGGGAGAACAGTGAGCTTGCCAACTTACTCTATCTTTGAGTCATCTTTGCTTTGACAGTCAGTCAATTGGATTTATTGAGTGCTTATTTTGTTCAGAGCACTGTACTAAGCACTAAGCACTGGGGAGGGTATGATACAACAAAATAACGGACACATTCCTGGCCCACAATGAGCTATGACAGTGTCTGTATGCCTCACCCTCCTGTCAGAAGGCATATCTGAGGGGTGTCCATTCGCAGTAACCATCATTCATTCATTCAATCATATTTATTGAGCGCTTACTGTGTGTAGAGCACTGTACTAAGCACGGGGGAAGTACAAGTTGGCAACATATAGAGACGGTCTGGCCTAGTAGGTACAGCCCACGCCTGGGAGTCAGAAGATCATGGGTTCGAATTCCGGCTCCATCAGTTGTCTGCTGTGTGGCCTTGGGCAAGTCACTTCACTGCTCAGTTCCCTCATCTGTAAAATAGGGATCGAGACTGTGAGACCCACCTGGGACTGGGACTATGTCCAACCCGATTTTTTTATGTCCACTCCGGCGTTTAGTACAGTCTTGGCACATAGTATGCACTTCACAAATACCATTATTATTATTATTATTATTGTAACTAGGGTTCCATTGAAAAAGTCACTTATATTGTACTCTCGCAAGTGCTTAGCCCAGTGCTCGGCACACAGTAAGTGCTCAATAAATGTGATTGATTGATTGATTGATTGATTCAAGGATGTCGGTGAATTAACAACCCCCATTCCCCATTCCATCACCATTTAGGAAGAGTATAATTCATTCATTCAATCATAGTTAATGAGCACTTATTCTGTGCAGAGCACTGTCTTAAGCAGTTGGGAGAGTACAATACAACAATAAACATTCATTCATTCATTCCTTCAGTCGTATTTATTGAGCGCTTACTGTGTGCAGATCACTGTACTAAGCGCTTGGGAAGTCCAAGTTGGCAACATATAGCGATGGTCCCTACCCAACAGAGGGCTCACAGTCTAGAAGGGGGAGACAGAGAACAAAACAAAACATATTAACAAAATAAAATAAATAGAATAAATATGTACAAATAAATAAATAAATAAACAGACACACTCCCTGCCCACAATTAATGTTTTCATATATTTTTGAGGTAGGTAAAAATTACCCAGTTATGTCTGCCATGGAAATATTCCTCCGCCTGCCAAAGTATACTGGTTTTGCTAATAATTCCAGAAGTGCATAGACTTCTTGGGCTCAAACCGTGGTGTATCCATACTTAGTCCGTCGAGGAATACATACCAATGGGCAGACGATCGCTAGTAAAATTGGGATGTGCCATTACCCACTTTATCTTTGGTGGTTGATTTTGGTGGTGTTGCATTCTCAATTGTTATTTGGACCCTTTAACTAGCCAAATGGTATGAACATATGGAGATTGTTAATATTCCTTTCCAAAGATTTGATTTTGTCCATAATCAAAACGGAGCACCCATCCTTCTGCTCTCTTTTAGTTAACCCACATCCCTTAATTATTTCCATATAATGGAGTTCTGATGAGACTGAAAGATAACTTCATCCATTTGTTTTAACTGAAATGATAGTTTACACTGAAAGATAGTTTTTATTGTAGGATATAAATGAAACAATTATCCGTAGGACCGCTACCGAAGAGCATTTATGCAAAAATAGAACAAAGCTATTATCATATTGACCGTACAAGCTGAATAAATACTTCTCTATGTAGTTATAGAGCTCTCAAGAGGCACTTACATTTTGTTTACCAGGGTATCGCCAGTTGGAGAAGCAGCTGCCGAAACCAGAGTAGGAATGAAAGAAAAATGACAGATCTGCTAGTCTGGGGGAACAGAGTTTACAAGGTGTGCATGACTGCAGTCAGGGATTCTTTGGCTGATCATCATGTAGATGGAAAGGACGGGTAGACCTTGGAGCCAGGAACAGAACAGAACCAGTATTGGGGCAGCGTGAGAACACCAGACTATAATAATAATAATAATAACAATAATAATAACAATAATAATAGGTATTGTGTGTTGTATCTGCCCCCTTCAAGCTTCCACGAGTTCCCCTCTAGTCTGTGAGATGCAATGAATGCCATTTCTGAATTCATTTCATTCCTATCACTCACGACTGTGAAATTTTCCACCCACAAGAAGCAGCACAGCCAAGTGGAGGGATCCTGGATCTGGGAATTGGGAAAACTGAGCTCTGATCTTGGCTCTGCCACTTGCCAGCTGTGTGACTTTGTGCAAGTCTCTGCACCTCAGTTAACTTGTCTGTAAAATGGGGTTAAACACCTGCTCTCTTTCTTTCTCAGACTGTGGGCCCCAAGTGGGAAAGGAACTGGTTCCCATCTGCTTACCTTCTTATCTACCCCAGTGCTTGGCATCTATTATTATTAAGTGCCATAGAGTCGTTTCTGATTCCTAGTGACTCCATGGCCATGCTTTCTCCAGAATGTACTGTCCTCTGCCATAATCCGCAACCATTCTAATGGTTCTTCCATTATCGTTGTTATGGTCTCTATCCATCTAGCTGCCAGTCTGTCTCTTCCATGTTTTCCCTGAACTTTTCCTAGCATTAGTGTCTTCTCCAGAGAATTAATCCTCCTGATTCTGTGTCCAAAATATGCTAATCTAAGTCGAGTCATTTGGCCTTCCAAAGATCACTTTGCTTTAATTTGCTCTGAAATCCATTTGTTTGTCTTTCGGGCAGTCCATGGCATTCGCAAAAACCTTCTCCCACACGTTTCAAAAGAATCGATGTTCTTTCTATCCTGTTCCTTCATTGTCCAGCTTTCAGATCCATACATTGTCACTGGAAATACCATGAGTGACAATTTGCATTTTTGTGGCAGTGGTTATATCAGTACATTTCACATGGCTTGGTGGAAAGATCCTGGGCTTTGGAGTCAGAGGTCATGGGTTTGAATGCTGCTGTGTGACCTTGGTCAAGTTACTTTACTTCTCTGTGCCTCAGTTACCTCATCTGGAAAATGGGGATTAAGACTGTGAGCCCCACGTGGGACAACCTGATCACCTTGTATCCTCCCCAGTGCTTATAACAGTGCTTTGAACATAGTAATCACTTAACAAATGCTATTATTATTATTATTATTATTATTATTATTATTATTTCATGGCTTTTTCCAAGCTCTTCATAGGTAGCTTTCCTAACATTAATCTTCCAATGATGATATTTGTTAAGCCCTATGTGTCAAGTATTGTTCTAAGCATGGGGTTACGAACTAATGAGCGTGGCTCAGTGGAAAGAGCCTGGGCTTTGGAGTCAGAGGTCATGGGTTCAAATCCCAGCTCCACCAATTGTCAGCTGTGTGGCTTTGGGCAAGTCACTTATCTTCTCTGTGCCTCAGTTCCCTCATCTGTAAAATGGGGATTAAGATTGTGAGCTCCCCGTGGGACAACCTGATCACCTTGTTACCTCCCCAGTGCTTAGAACAGTGCTTTGCACATAGTAAACGCTTAATAAATGCCATCATTTTTATTGTTTTTATTGGACACAGTCCTTGTCCCACATGGGGCTCATAGTCTTAATCCCCATTATTAAAAAAATAAATAAAATAGTAAATATGTACAAGTAAAATAGAGTAATAAATCTGTACAAATATATGTACAAGTGCTGTGGGGAGGGGAAGGAGGTGGGGCTGGGGGGATGGGGAGGAGGAGAGGAAAAAGCGGGCTCAGTCTGGGAAGGCCTCTTGGAGGAGGTGAGCTCTCAGTAGGGCTTTGAAGGGAGGAAGAGAGCTAGCTTGGCAGATGTGTGGAGGGAGGGCATTCCAGGCCAGAGGGAGGACGTGGGCTTGGGGTCAACAGTGGGACAGGCGAGAACGAGTTACAGTGAGGAGGTTAGTGGTGGCAGAGGAGCGGAGGGTGCGGGCTGGGCTGGAGAGGGAGAGAAGGGAGGTGAGGTAGGAGGGGGCGAGGGGATGGACAGCCTGGAAGCCCAGAGTGAGGAGTTTTTGCTTAATGTGTAGGTTGACAGGCAGCCACTGGAGATTTTTGAGGAGGGGCGTAACATGTCCAGAGCATTTCTGCACAAAGATGATCTGGGCAGCAGAGTGAAGTATAGACTGAAGTGGGGAGAGACAGGAGGATGGGAGATCAGAGAGGAGGCTGATGTTATACTGTACTGTCCCAAGCACTTAGTACAGTACTTTGCACACAGTAAGCACCCAATAAATACAATCGAATTAATGAAGTGCCAGAGCCGAAATTAGAACCCTGGTCCTTCTGATTCCCAAACCCATGCTCTATCCACCAGGCCACACTGCTCAAGTAGTTGACTTGGTACACACTTTCCCTGCTCGCGATGAGCTTACAATCTAGAGAAACTAATTGAATGAGGGATTTGGGGGCTTTTCTGACTCCAGGTTCTGCGCCTATGCACACATTCAGCGCTTAGAACAGTGCTCGAAACATAGTAAGCACTTAACAAATGCCATTATTACTATTATATGGTTCTAGTAGTGAGGAGAACAGAACTTCCAGGACTGCAGAAAGTAGCTATTCAACTACTCCCCCTTCTAGACTCCCCCTTCTTGACTGTGATCCCACTGTTGGGTAGGGACCGTCTCTATATGTTGTCAACTTGTACTTCCCAAGTGCTTAGTACAGTGCTCTGCACACAGTAAGTGCTCAATAAATACGATTGAATGAATGAATAAACTAACCAAACAGGCGACACACTGGAAAACCCAATTACACAGGGTAGATTCTCCACGTCCACAGGATGAATCAATCAGTCAGCCAGTCAGATTTATGGAGCGCTTACTGTATGTAGATCACTGTACTAAGCGCTAAGGAAAGTACAACACAACAATAACCAGACATATTAGTCTGTTCATAGTCCAATAGTTAAAGACCAGTATAAATTTACCACGCCAACATTTCCTGTTGACTATCTCTGCTTGGTTCAGGTGTTTACTATACTTTCCATGAACAAAGGAAAGAGAGGATGATTCCTCTAGGAAGCCTTTTTACTCAAAGTATTTCTGTCCCGTTTTTTAGTGACAAAACTTTAGTAGTCCTTATAATTCTAGAAACCTCCAAGCATTGTAAAACTTCCTCTTGACACTGATGAAAAATAAGATAATGAAAATCAAATACTCTAATTTACACGGAAAAATGATCTTAATCAATATCAGCAAATTAGTGGTCCTACATAAAGACCTAATGGCTTGTGGAAAGCACAGTAATAAAAACTGAAAGATACTTCTTAATTTTTTATGGAATTTGCAGAGCAAAGATTCATCTGTAATTAATAATCTCATTTCATTCAATTGCACTAATCAAGCTATACTTCAATGTGTGCATAAATTTCATTATGTCATGAGTACCCCTCCCAACCCCCGCTTCCACCCATGAAAGTTTCCACACATCACTTAGGAATATAAAATAGTTCACAGAATGACAAAGAAGGAGTTTTGTATTTCAAGCACACTACGGAAGCATGACGGTCTATCATTCCTTTGGCTTATTTCTTATGGATGGCTTTAAACCACCAACAGACTATATCTGCTCTATTGGCTGGGACACCAATTTGCATACATGTTCAAGTCTTGATCGAAATCCATCATTCTGCCAGGATTTAGGTTGCTGAAAATTTTCCCTTATAATTAAAGCTAATCCATCCCCAGTTGCAATCTGATTAAGTATAATTATTTTAAAACTTGAGATTATATAAATGGATGACGAACTCTGTGTATCAGAGAGAATATTTACATAATATCATTTTTGATCATCCCCTCGGATAACTGGAGGTTTAATATATTATTCTATCGAGTCAGGCTGGCATTTCAATAGTAAAATGGTTCTCTCAGCGCTCCATAATAATGGTAGATGATAAGGAAAAACCAATTGGGTTTTTCAATCAATCAGTGGTATTTATTGAGCGCTAACCAAGATCATTTCCTCATCACCCCCTCAGACAAGTTTTCCTTCGTCTGAGGGTGAATCCTTATTGGGTTACATTTCTCTTTGCCATACATTTCTTATGGTAGCTGTTAAGCACTTCCTATATGACAAATACTATGCTAAGCACTGAGGTACGTTATTCATTAGACCGACACGGTCCCTGTCCCTCATGGGGCTCACAGGTAAAGTAGGAGGGAGAACAGGTATTTAATACCCATATTAGAGTTGTGGGAATTGAGGCACAGAGCAGTTAAGTGACTTGCCCAAGGTCACACAGCAAGCAACTAGCAGAGCTGGGACTTCCCCCCTTCAAAGCCCTACTGAAGGTTCACCTCCTCCAAGAGGCCTTCCCTGATTAAACTACCCTTTCCCTCAACTTCCCCTCCCCATCACCCCGACTCCCTCCCTCCCCACCACACAGCAATTGTGTATATATGTATATATCTATAATTCTATTTATTTACATTAATGCCTGTTTACTTGTTTTGATGTCTGTTTCCCCGCTTCTAGACTGTAAGCCCGTTGCGGGCAGGGGATTGTCTCTTTTTATTGCTGAATTGTACTTTCCAAGCTCTTAGTACAGTGCTCTGCACACAGTAAGTGCTCAATAAATGAGATTGAATGAAATGACTAGAATCCAGGTCCTCCGACTCCCAGTATGTGTTCTTTCCACTAGCTCATGCTTCTTCTACAATAATCCTTGTTCTAGCTGCATTGTAAAATGTGCTAACCGCTGTATTTTGCAGTGTAAATACAAATCATTCATAAACAAGGAACCGTAAAATGTGCAATTAATAATCATCCCATCCTCAGCTCCACAACACTTGGGTACGGATCCGTAACTAAGCAATCAGGAACCCTGTCTATCTTAAAATTGTACTCTCCCAAGCACTTAGTACATTGCTCTGCACAAAGTAAGCGCTCAATAAATACCATTGACTGACTATTGAGTACTGACGATGTGCAGAGCAGTGTACTAAGTGCTTGGGAGAGTACAATTTTAAGATAAACAGACACAGTTCCTGATTGCTTGGTTACTGATCCGTACCCAATAAATACCATATTTATAAATAAATAAATCCGTTCTCAGTAAATATCATTGATTGACAGGTTGAATCATTAAGTGCTTAGTAAGTGCTGAGCATTGTACTCAGAACTGGGAAAGGAAAGGTAGGTGGAAATTTGAGATGGTTCCTAACCCTCTGGGGACTCACAATCCTAAAAAGAAAAAAAAAATCTTTGTGAAAGGAATTTTCTCTAAGGCAGTTACATAGTAAAACCAACATCACTGTTCATATTCTTTCTCTATCTGTCTCTCTCCTTCTCTCTCCCCTACCCTCCATCCACCTCCCTTTCTTTCTCCCAAACATAATGGGCTTAGCTTGAGGCTACGCAGTTTAAACTGTGCAGAGGTATTGGAAAACATCCCAACGACAACAGCTAAGACATCCGAGCCGAAGTACCCAAAATAGGTATTTTTCACACAGATGTTTACAGCCTAAGGAGTTTCCGATGCCTCCAATCCCATCTTTCTGGGTGTTCCAACTGATTGATTCAATTCCTTAAAGCTAGCTCAAAAGGATTTAAGTCAGAAGGGCTGTCAGCAGGAAGTAAATGAAAGCTTCAATCCAAAGTCTGACAGGATGAAAAGAGCTCACTCTTCACAGATGATATTCCAAGGCTGAAATGACTGGTTTGGGGCAGATATCAGTGTATGACTGGAAATTAAGCTACCTCAACGGGAGAAGTTCTCTTAACTCGAGGGTGGGAAATAAATAAAGCCGCAGACCTATAGCCCTCTGCTTTTTCACGGCACATTTTGGCGAATGTTTTCCAAATAATTAACCAATACTAACTTGATTTTCCGATGCTGTTGAGATAAAGTCAAATTTATCACAATTTTAAATAGAGCGGAGAACTCAACTGTTTCCTTTTCTCACTACTTGAGAAACTCCATCTCTGATTATTCACTTTCAGAGCACTGATATAAAGACCAATCTTCTGTGTTTAAGGATGCAGTCAAATTTTATATAGGAGGCACTTTTCTTCTGGAATTTCTAGAATGAGTATATCACAAAATGAAGAATATGGCCTCAAGGATGAAACTTCCTTTCACAAGCCACTCCAGACAAAAATTGGTATCTTAAGCTACCTACCTATCAGCCTAATGGCGTTTTCTCTCTCAATCAAGTCTTTTTCTCTTCATTCCTTTTGCTTTCAGCACTGCCATAGTGATTCAAAGAGAATAAGTTAAATTTACTTTCAGCCTGTCGTTTAGAAAGACTTCAGCATCTTTCTTGGGTTTGTTTCTTAGGTTTCTGGTGGTAGAACTACTAGTTTTCCCTAAACGTGGATGACCCACCACGAAAACAAATTTACGCTTCCAAATAAACACTTGATACATTTTCAAAACACTTTAAAAAAAATTCCTTAAAAAATCTGAATCAGAGCTCTCTGATCTTGAGAGAGGTGTCCCAAGGTGACCGTTGGGTACAAGCCATCTCAAGGTCAAATGCTACCTCGTGGCCGCCTGAGCCAGCAGGCAGAACTCGGAAGTGAGGGTGGGATACCATGTCCCACATAGGGCTCACAATCTTAATCCCCATTTTACAGATGAGGTAACAGAGGCACAGAGAAGTTAAGTGAGATTTACCCGAGGTTACACGGCCCAAAAGTAGTAGAGCTGGGATTAGAACCTTGTAGAAGTAATTGTAGTAATAGTGGTAGTAACAGTATATAGTAGAGTTAGTAGTAGCAGAAGTAGTAATACTACTACTAGAAGCAGTGTGGCCTAGATGAAAGATCACAGGACTGGGAGTGAGAGGAACAGGATTCTAATCCTGGCTCTACCATTTGTCTGCTACGTGACCTTGGGAAAGTCACTTAAAGCTGCCAGGCAATTACAATCTCCCCAGCTTCAAAGTCTTCTGAAGGCCCATCTCCTCCAACAGGCCTTCCCAGACTAAGTCCCACTTTTCCTCCTCTCCCACTCCCCTCTGTGTCACCCCGACTTGCTCCCTGCAGCGTTATGGTCCAACAACTACCCCAAAATAGACTCTCGCTTGCCTCTAAACTCTTTTGGACTGTAAGCTCCTTGATGGGTAATGATATTGTCTACGAACTCTGTCGGATTATATTCTCCCAAGAGCTTAGTACAGTGCTCTGCGCACAGTATGCAGTCAAGAAATACCATCAATTGACTGATTGGCAAAAGCAACTAACAGCCCAGGGCTTCCATTGTTGACCCAGAACTTAATGGATAAATAATATTACCGAACCTTGCTATTGGGTACCACTGTCCAGTGACACAAGGATAAGCGAAGACATTGGAAACCAGATCAAGAAAGTACATCTTTTGGGCTATTTTTTAAAGAGTGTAATACTCATATGAAGTGATAGTATATATGATCCGTCGAGGAACTGGAATGTCAAAATCTTCTATATAATAATAATGATGGTATTTATTAAGTGCTTACTATGTGCCAAGCGCTGTTCTAAGCACTGGTAGATACAAGGTTATCAGGTTGACCCACGTGGGGCTCACAGTCTTCATCCCCATTTTACAGATGAGGTCACTGAGGCACAGAGAAGTCAAGTGGCTTGCCCAAAGTCACATAGCTGACAAGTGGCAGAGCCGGGATTTGAACTCACGGCCTCTGACTCCAAAGCCCGGGCTCTTTCCACTGAGCCACGCTGCTTCTCCATGTAAGATAATTTTGTTGAACCCAATCCCTGTTCCACATGGGGCTCCGTGGCTCAGTGGAAAAAGTACGGGCTTTGGAGTCAGAGGTCATGGGTTCAAATCCCAGCTCTGCCAGTTGTTAGCTGTGTGACTTTGGGCAAGTCATTTAACTTCTCTGTGCCTTAGTTACTTCATCTGTAAAATGGGGATTAAAACTGTGAGAGCCCCCAGTGGGACAACCTGATCACCTTGTAACTTCCCCAGCGCTTAGAGCAGTGCTTTGCACATAGTAGTGCTTAATAAATACCATTATTATCATTATTATTATTATTATTATTATTATCCCCATTTGACATAGGAAGTAACTGAGGCCCAGAGTAGCTAAGTGATTTGCCCAAGGGCACACAACAGATGCTTGGCAGAACTGGGATTAGAACCCAGGTCCTTCTGACTCATTCTCTATCCACTAGGCCATGCTGCTTCTCTAGGACAGAGCGTGAGGAGAATGGAAGACAGCATGATAAGCTTTTAATAAGCCAAAATGGAGGAACAACAAACAGGGTAATGGAACGATACTTTGATGACACAATGATGCAAAATGGGGAACGATGTGGTGTGGTAGTGAACAGCTGGGAAGGCGGCTGGAAAAGTTAGATCTGCCTGGCATTCAGCGATTAGAAATACCGTTTTAAGGAAAAGGCTTTGGGGCAGTCATGACTTGAGGGAAATAAATAAAAACAGCACCAGGCATTGAGGGTTGCGAATCCACCTGTTCAGCAAGGACCGCGACTTTACAGGCTCACGGCTTGGAAAAGATTGTCAGTCATGTACCCATCGTGGATGCCACACTCTTACCCATCATTACAATCACATCATTAGCAGAGTTAACTTCAAATATATAGGACAGCCTGGCAGATATTTAAGAGCAATCTGCTTACCCTGACTCCCTCTAAAATTGAAATATCAAATCACCCGAGTTGAGTCCGGAGAACCTACCAAGATGATCTCAAGTTCGTCTTCTCAGCATTTACTCCCAGGCTAATCTTTGCTTTACTCTAAGTCAAATTTCACTTCCAACCAAGTCTCTGCTGCCAGCAATGGAGAAGGTTATAGCGATTACCTACATAACCCGAGCAAGAACTTACTTTTCTCTTTCTGGAGAGGGTTGTCCCATTGCCTTGTTTGAGTCGGTCTTCTCTTGGCCCCGATGAAAATCAGCACTGTGTTTAGGGGAGAAAAATGAGTTAGTGATAGCTCCATCTTTCCAGAGAAGAGAAGCAGAGAAGAAGAGAAGCAGCATGGCTTAGTGGAAAGACCATGGGCTCGGGAGTTAGAGAACGTGGGTTCTAATTCCGCCTCTGACACTTGTCTGCTGTGTGACCTAGGGCAAATCACTTAACTTCTCTGTGCCTAAGTTACATCAGCAGTAAAATGGAGATTAAATGTGAGAGCCTCACATGGGACAACCTGATTACTCTGTATCTATCCCAGCACTTAGAACATTGCTTCACACATAGTAAGCACTTAACAAATATCATAATTATTATTATTTCCAAAGAAAAAGGTTCACAGATGTTAATGCAACATTTTTCATTTATTAATGATCCAAGTCTCCATGATTCATAATATTTATTCTTGTTGGACATAAATGTTCTCCTCCTTTGATAGCCTTCCCCTTTTTCTAAGCAGCAACCAATCCATTTATCAATCAATCAGTCATATTTATTGAGAGCTTATTGTGTGCACAGCACAGTACTATAGGGCTTGGGAATGTAAAACACAATAATACAACAGACACAGTCCCTGCCCACAGTGAGCTTGCATTCTAGAGGAGGAGCATTACACCTTGATCCTCCAGGAGCTAGTGGGTTTCCTCTACTAAAATGGAAATTTCTAATTCACAGTGTTCTTTTTCCCTTCATAAAACCACACCTTTCCAAGAAACGGTGAGCTGAAAACGTTATCAATGCAAAGCACAACTTTGACCAGTCCTGTTTATCACAATAAAGTGAAATACTGAGGCAACCATTCAGCAAAAGAAATCCAACTTTGACCAAAATAGCCAAATGATTACGGAGAATTTTTTTTTGGAATGAACTAATTACCTTAGTTTTCTTTTTTTTTCCACACTTTGCTTGTATAAATCTGACCTTAATGTGACTCTTTATAATGATATTTTGTACGATTCTAATCTTGTTACTAGGTTGTATTTCAACAATTAAACTGAGGCATTTATTTCAAATCCATTGTGCATCAACCGAATACATGCCACGAGACTAAATGCTTTGGGCTAAATAGTTAAAATTCAGAGATGGTACAATGATACAAGAACCCAGGATGTAAGACATGCCAATAAAATACAATACCCCCCAAAAATATTCAGAATATGTGCCTACATAGGGCATGTGGTTAGATATGCTGAAAGTCCATTGAGGGCAAGAATTGTCTGTTTATTGCTATATTGTAATGATAATAATAATAATTGTGGTATTTGTTAAGCGTTTACTCTGTGCCAGGCACTGTACTAAACGCTGGGGTCGATACAAGGTAATTGGGTTTGATGCAGTCCCTGTCCCACAGTGGGCTCACAGTTTTCATCCCCATTTTACAGATGAGGGAACTGAGGCCAAAAGAAATGAAGTGACTTGCTCAAGATCACTTGGCAGACAAGTGGCGGAGCTGGGATTAGAACCCAGGACCTTCAGACTCCCAGTTCCATGCTATTTTAACCTTCCCAGCACTTAGAACAGTGCTTTGAATATAGTAAGCACTTAATAAATGCCATCATTATTATTATTATTATTATCTACTAAACCATGCTGCTTACTCTCCCAAGTGCTTAGTACATTACATTGCACACATGGCGTAGCGGATAGAGCACATATCTGGGAGCCAGAAAGTCATGAGTTCTAATCCCACCTCCGCCACTTGTCTGCTAAGTGACCTTGGGCAAGTCACTTCACTTCTCTGTGCCTCAGTTCTCTCATCTGTAAAATGGGGATTGAAACTGTGAGCCCCCACATGGGACTGTGTCCAACCCGATTAGCTTGGATCCATCCCAGCTCTTAGTACAGTGCCTGGCACATAATAAGCACTTAACAAATGCCATGATGATGATGATGATGATTATCATTATTATTAAGCACTCAAAAAACGATTGAATGAATTAATGAATAATAGAAATAATAATGGCATTTATTAAGCGCTTACTATTCATTCACTCAATCGTATTTATTGAGTGCTTACTGTGTGCAGAGCACTGTACTGAGCGCTTGGGAAGTACAAGTTTGCAACATATAGAGACGGTCTATACCCAACAGCGGCTTACTATATGCAAAGCACTGTTCTAAGCACTGGGGAGGTTACAAGGTGATCAGGTTGTCCCACGTGGGGCTCACAGTCTTAATCCCCATTTTACAGATGAGGTAACTGAGGCATAGAGAAATTAAGTGACTTGCCCAAAGTCACACAGCTCACAAGTGGCAGAGCCGGGATGTGAACCCATGATCTCTGACTCCAAAGCCCACGCTCTTTCCACGGAGCCATGCTGCTTCTCTAAAAATGAAATGAGAATGAGTCATGTAGACTACCAGAAAGATAACCCTCTGCAATAACACAGGGAAATGAAACATCCATTTAGTTTATTAAAATGTGGATTGGTTATGCAGCATCTTTGGGCCGATGCAGCAGGTGTGCTAGTTTCCCATCACTCTTGATGCTTCCAACACTCTCATTTTCTCCCATAACAACACAACTCAATTCAACTGGGAATATAACTCAAGGCATTTGTGTTAAATATGAGAAGCAGCATGTTCTAGTGGATGGAGTACAGGCATGGGAGTCAAGAGCACCTGGGTTCAAATCCCGGCTCTGCCCCTTTTCTGCTGGGTGACCTTGGGCAAATCACTTCACTTCTCTGGACCTCAGCTCCCTCATCTGTAAAATGGTGCTTAAGACTGTGAGCCCCATGTGGGACAGCGATTGTGTCCAACCCTTTTCCTTTCCTTTTCCTTTCAGTCGTATTTATTGAGCGCTTACTGTGTGGAGAGCACTGTACTAAGCGCTTGGGAAGTACAAGTTGGCAACATATAGAGACGGTCCCTACCCAACAGTGGGCTCACAGTCTAGAAGGGGGAGACAGAGAACAAAACAATCAATCAATCAATCAATCATATTTATTGAGCGCTTACTGTGTGCAGAGCACTGTACTAAGTGCTTGGGAAGTACAAGTTGGCAACATATAGAGACAGTCCCTACCCAACAGTGGGCTCACAGTCTAAAAGGGGGAGCCAGAACAAAACCAAACATACTAACAAAATAAAATAAATAGAATAGATATGTACAAGTAAAATAAATAAATAAATAAATAAATAGAGTAATAAATATGTACAAACATATGTACATATATACAGGTGCTGTGGGGAAGGGAAGGAGGTAAGATGGGGGGATGGAGGGGGAGGAGGGGGAGAGGAAGGAAGGGGTTCAGTCTGGAAAGGCCTACAGAGTATCTTTTGTCTACCTCAGTGTTTAGAACAGTGCTTGACACACAGAAAGCGCTTAAAAAATGCCATTATTATTATTCATAATAATAATAATAATAATAATAATAATAATAAATAGCTTAGTGTAACAGAGATACTAGGTAAGTAGGGTAAGTAGGCCTGTGGTGCCGACGACACCTGGCCCACATCTTGCCTCTGGCCTGGAATGCCCTTCCTTCTCAAATCTGATGGACAATTACTCTCCCCTGCTTCAAGGCCTTATTGA
Source organism: Tachyglossus aculeatus (assembly GCF_015852505.1). Lineage (NCBI taxonomy): Eukaryota > Metazoa > Chordata > Mammalia > Monotremata > Tachyglossidae > Tachyglossus > Tachyglossus aculeatus. The sequence goes on along the minus strand of NC_052088.1, from coordinate 30,487,818 downwards.
AGGCTCATCTCCTCCAAGAGGCCTTCCCTGACTAACCTTACCCTTTCCTCTTCTCCCACTCCCTTCCATGTCACCCCGGCTTGCTCTGTTTACCCTTCTCTGCCTCTCCCCACTCCTCAGTACTTACGTACAGATCTGTCATCTACTGATGTCTGTCTCCCCCAATCCCCACAACCCCCAGACAGTAAGCTCCTTGTGGGTAGGGAATGTGACTTTTTGTTATTGTATTGTACTTTCCCAAGCATTTAGTACAGTGACCTGCACACAGTAAGCTTTCAATAAATTCATCCATTCAATTGTATTTATTGAGCGCTTACTGTGTGCAGAGCACTGTACTAAGCACTTGGGAAGTACAAGTTGGAAACATAGAGAGACGGTCCCTACCCAACAAAGGGCTCACAGTCTAGAAGGGGGAGAAAGGCAACAAAACAAAACGTGGACAGGTGTCAAGTCATCAGAACAAACAGAATTAAAGCTAAATGCACATCCTTGACAAAATAAATAAAATAGTAGAGATGTATAAGTAAAATGAATAGAGTAACAAATCTGTACAAACAAATATACAGGTGCTGTGGGGAGGGGAAGGAGGTAGGGCAGGGGGGATGGGGAGGAGGAGAGGAAAAATTCATTGAGTCACATTCATTGAGTGCTTACTGTGTGCATAGCACTGTAGTAAGCGCTTGGGAAAGTACAATACAACAATAACCAGACATTCCCTGCCCGCAAGTTCACAGTCCAGTGGAGGAGACAGACATTAATATACATGAAGTGCAATGACTCCAAACTTAATTTACCCAGGAGTTGTCTAGCAGGGTCCACATCTATTCCCTAGATGTACTAGAAGTAAATACAACTGAATGAATAAATGAAAGAAGCGCAAAGGATTGATGCCTTAGGTCAGAGCAGATTGGCACTCTACCCGCCTTGTGCTGCCATGGGGTGGGTTGGCAGAGAACGAAAGAAGTCCCCAGTGAAGATAAATAGTCCCCAAGACAGAACCACAGTTTCCCCCTGCCTTCACCTGGAGAAGCAGCGTGGCTCAGTGGAAAGAGCATGGGCTCTGGAGTTCAAATCCCAGCTCTGCCAACTGTCAGCTGTGCGACTTTGGGCAAATCACTTCACTTCTCTGGGTCTCAGTTACCTCATCTGTAAAATGGGGATTAAAACTGTGAGCCCCCCGTGGGACAACCTGATCACCTTGTAACCTCCCCAGAGCTTAGAACAGTGCTTTGCACATAGTAAGTGCTTAACAAATACCACCATCATCATTATTATTATCTTTCTTTACTCTCTATTAATGGGTAATACAGGGAATAATGATAACATTTGTGGTATTCGTTAAGAACTCTGCTAAGCACTGGGGTAGATACCAGTAGGTAATACACAGTCTCTGGCCCACAGAGGGCTACAGTTTGTGGGAGAGGGGGGAATCTGATTTTTCATCCCCATTTTACAGATGAGGAAACTGAGGCACAGAGCAGGTAACTGACTTGCCCAAGGTCACACAGCAGGCATATGACTGAGCCAGGATTAGAACCCAGGCACTCTGACTCCAAGGCTTATGCTGTTTCTAATCTACCATGCCTCTAGAGTAGCTAGTGCAGGTTTTAGAGGTATGGGGAGACACCATCAGTGCGATGTATTAGAAAACCAAGCCGGGTAACTGACTTGCCCAAGGTCATACATCAGGCAAGTGACAAAGCCGGGATTAGAAACACACATCTTCAGAATCACTTTGCTTCTCTGGGACTCAATTACCTAATCTGTAAATCATCACCAGTGGCAGTTATCATCAACAGTATTTATGGATGCTTACGGCTCTGCACTGTACTAAGCATTTGGTCGAGTACAATGTAAAAGAGTTGGTAAAGATACATGCCCAGGCCACTATGAGTTTAGAGTCTAGAAGGGGAGACAGACATGAATATATATTAATGTGAATTAAACCAGTTCTCTTCCCAGTGAGGGACAGGTAAAAATAAGCTCATCTCTAGACTGTAAGCTCACTGAGGGCAGGGAATGTATCTGTTTATTGTTGTAATGTACTCTCCCAAGTGCTTAGTACAGTGTTCTGCACAGAGTAAGTACTCAAATATGACAATGAATTAATGATAACAATAATAACAGTATTTTTTAAGCACTTCTATGTGCTTAACTGTTCTAAGCACTGGGGTAGATATAAGCTAATCAGGTTAGACACAGTCCCTGTCCCACATGGGGCTTATGGTCTTAATTCCCATTTTACAGATGAGGTAACTGCGGCACAGAAGAGTGAAGTGACTTGCCCAAGGTCACACAGCAAACAAGTGTCAGAGCCAGAATTAGAATCCAGGTCCTTTTGACTCTCCGCTACACCATGCTCCTATGCCCAACGTGATTATCTTGTATTTAACCCCAATGCTTAGTACAGTGCTTAACCTATAGTAAATGCTTATCTGCCAGTTTTACTCTTGAGTGATCTCTACCATTTATTCATGTTTTTGAAGCTTATATATTAATTAGAATTTAGAGTGCCAAGTCATATTAGCATTTTTTTATACAAAGGAATAATGTGGAAGGAAACTACATTTCAAGCATATTTAATATTCATGGTAAAAAAGTTAATTGGTCTTAAAGGAAATGATTTAAGTTGGCATTTTGTGGCTTACCATTGGTCTTTAATATCATATAATAAAAGAATGAAACTGAATGCATAAGGGTCAGAGGGGATTTAATCTGCTTCGTAATGAGAGGAGAGCTTTTGATTATAGATTCATGAATTCAGTTGAGGAAGTATGAAATCTCCCCCTGCTTATTATAAATTTAAAAGACGCTATTAAGGGCTGTGTTAATTTCAAAAATAACACTGCTGCTTCATGTGAGAAAAGACCAGTTAGGATCTGAAGTAAAACTTATGACTAGAACCTTCCTAACTGTCTCTCTGCATCAAACTTCATTCACTGAATCAAGTTCCACACAATATATTGCTTCTGGTTCTAAACTGTACACTCCTTGTGGGCAGGGAATGAGTCCTATCAACTTTGTCATAGTGTACTCTCCCGAGCGCTTAGCACAGTGCTCTGAACACAGTATGCTCTAGATTGACTGATTGGTTCATCATTAGAGAAATGAAAGAATAGGTGTTAGTGTGAGAATGAGTATGAGTAAAAAATAGGAGTAAACGTTGTGAGGTGAAAGCTTATGAGAGAGGGTTGAAAATTGTGGTATAAATCACAGGGAAGCAGGGAACATGTTCCTTTTCTAGTTTGATTTTCCAACTGGATAGCACATTTTATTGCACTCAGTGGGCGCTCGGTAAATCCTATTATCAATCAATCGAGTGTTTACTCTGTGCAGAGCACCATACTAAGCATTTGAGAGCATACAATACAATAGTTTTTGGGTGGGAAGACAAGGAGTTCTGCTTTGGACACCTTAAATTTGAGGTGACGGGAAGACATCCAAGTAGAGTTGCCTTGAAGGCAGGAGGAGATGTGAGGCTGGAGAAAGGGAGAGAGATCAGGATTGGAAATGTAGATTCGGATATTATCCGCACAGAGGTGATAGTTAAAGTCATGGGAGCGAATAAGTTCTCCAAGGGAGTGGAGACACAATAATCAGTACCCTTAAGAAACTTACAGTCGAGAGAGGGAGGTAGACCCTTAAATAAATTCCAGATAAGGGAAATGGTAGGGTTGGAGGGATATATATATATATATATATATAACTGCTGTGGGATTGAGGGTGGGGTGAATATTCATTCATTCAATCGTATTTACTGTGTGCAGAACACTGTCCTAAGTGCTTGGAATATCAAGTGCTTAAGGGGTACAGACCACAGAAGGGAGGGAGAATGGGGGAGATGAGGGCTTAGTCAGGGAAAGCCCTATGGAGGAGGTGTGACTTGTACAGGGTTCTGAAGATGATGAAGCAGAGAAGTAGAGAAGCAGCATGGCTCAGTGGAAAGAACACAGGCTTTGGAGTCAGAGGTCAGGAGTTCAAATCCCGGTCCGACAACTGTCAGCTGTGTGACTTTGGGCAAGTCACTCAACTTCTCTGTGCCTCAGTTACCTCATCTGTGAAATGGGGATTAAGACTGTGAGCCCCCCGTGGGACAACCTGATCACCTTGTAACCTCCCCAGCGCTTAGAACAGTGCTTTGAACATAATAAGCACTTAATAAATGCCATTATTATTATTATGAAGGTGGTGGTCTGTTGAACATGAAGAGGAGAAGGAATTGCAGGCCAGGGGGATGAAGTGGGCAGGATGAGGTCAGTGACGAAACAGATGAGATGAAAGTACAATGAGTACGTTGATATTAGAGTAGAGAAGGGTGTGGTCTGGGCTGTAGTAATAATAATAATAATAATAATAATGGCATTTATTAAGCACTTACTATGTGCAAGGCACTGTTCTAAGCGCCAGGGAGGACACTAGGTGACCAGATTGTCCCTTGGAGGGCTCATAGTCTTAATCTCCATTTTACAGATGAGGTAACTGAGGCACAGAGAAGTTAAGTGAATAGCCCAAAGTCACACAGCTGACAAATGGCAGAGCTCGGGGTTTGAACCCACGACCTCTGATTCCAAAGCCCGGGCTCTTTCCACTGAGCCACGCTGCTAGATCAGGGAGGTAAAATAAGAGGGGTAGAGTACTTTAAAGCTGGAGGTAAGTTGTTTCTGTTAGAGGCTGAGATGGATGGGCAACAATTGGAGGTTTTAGAGGAGTGGGGGAGATGTGGGCTGAATGCCTTTATAGATGAACTATCTGGACATAGAGTGAAGTGTAGCCTGGGGAGGGGAGATACAGGAAGGCAGGGAGGTCAGCAAGGAAGCTGATGTAGTAAAGCACTCAATCATGTCGCCCCCTCCTACCTCACCTCTCTACTTTCCTAATACAACCCAGCCGGCACACTTCTCTCCTCTAATGCTAACCTTCTTACTGTACCCCAGTCTTGTCTATCTTGCTGCCGACCTCTCCTCCATGTTCTGCCTCTGGCTTGGAATGCCCTTCCTCCTCATATCCGAAAGATAATTAATCTCCCCCCGCCCCTTTCAAAGCCTTATCGAAGGCACATCTACTCTGAGGCCTTCCCTGACTAAGCCGCCCTTTCCTCTCCTCCCACACCCTTCTTCTTCACCCCAACTTGCTCCCTTAGTTCATCCCCGCTCCCATCCCCAGAACACTTATGTACATGTCTGTAATTTAATTCTTTATATTAATGTCTATGTGTTCCTCTAGACAGTAAGCTCACGGTGGGCAGGGAACTCCCTGAGCAAGTTGTCTACACCTAATGTCTCAAATTCCTCTCCTCCAAATCTCTCCTGGGCCCCCTCCAATCCGGCTTCCCTCCCCTTCACTACACAGAAACCACCCTATCAAAGGTCACCGATGATCTCCTTCTTGCCAAATCCAATGGCTTCTACTCCATCCTAATCCTCCTCGACTTCTCAGCTGCCTTTGACACTGTGGACCACCCCCTTCTCTTGGATATGTTATTCAACCCTGGCTTCACTGACTCTGTCCTCTCCTGGTTCTGCTCTTATCTCTGGCCATTCATTCTCAGTCTCCTTCACGGGCTCCTCATCTGCCTCCCGCCCCCTAACTGTGGGGATCCCTCAAGGTTCAGTTCTGAGTCCCCTTCTATTCTCCATCTACAACCACTCCCTTGGAGAACTCTTTTGCTCCCCTGGCTTCAACTATCACCTCTATGCAGATGATACCCAAATCAACATCTCCAACCCTGATCACTTTCTCTCTCCAGGCTTGCATCTCCTCCTGCCTTCAAGACATCTCTACTTGGATGTCCTCCCGTCACCACAAACTTAAATGTCCAAAGCAGAACTTTTTTTTCCCACCCAAACCCTGCCCTCCCCATGAATTTCCTATCACTGTAGATGGCACTTACATCCTTCCTGTCTCACAAGCCTTGGGACACAAGGCTCGACTGTCTCACAAGTCAAGTATTATCCTTGACTCCTATCTGTCATTCAATGCACATATTCAATCCATCACTAAATCCTGTCAGTCCCATTTCCACAACATCGCTAAAATCCACTCTTTCCTCTCCATTCAACCTGCCACCACGTTAATACAATCACTCATCTGACCTCCTAGCCTCCTGTCTCTCCCCACACTAGTTCATATTTCACTCCACTGTCCAGATCACTTTTCCAGCAAAACGCTCCAGTCCATATTTCACTTCGCTGCCCGGATCACTTTCCTACCAAAATGCTTAGGACATGTCATCCTGCTTCTCAAGAACCACTAGTGGTTGCCCATCAAACTCTCCATCAGACAAAAACACCTTACTATTGGCTTTAAAGCACTCCGCCACCCAATGATGGCATTTATTAAGCGCTTACTATGTGCAAAGCACTGTTTTAATGGCTGGAGAGGTTACAAGGTGATTAGGTTGTCCCACAGAGGGCTCATAGTCTTAATCCCCATTTTGCAGATGAGAGAACTGTGGCACAGAGAAGTTAAGTGACTTGCCCAAAGTCACACAGATGACAATTAGCAGGGCCAGATTTGAACTCATGACCTCTGCATTGCTCTGACTTGCTGCCTTTGCTCTTCCCCTGCTCCCAGCCCCACAGCACTTAGGTACATAGCTGTAATTTTATTTATTTCTATTGATGTCTGCCTTTCCCCCTCTAGACTGTAAGCTAATTGTGCGCAGGGAATGTGGCTGTTTATTGTTGTATTGTACTCTCCCAAGTGCTTATTACAGTACTCTGAACACAGTAAGTGCTCAATAAATACAACTGAATGAATGAATGAATATTGGACTCTCCCAAGGGCGTTCTACGATGGTCTGTACACAGTAAGTGCACAATACAACTGACAATGATTGACTGACTAGAGTAGTCTGAGAGGCAAACAGGCACTTGGATCAGGATGGAAGAAATTTGGAGAGGAAAGGCTGAATCTAGAGATGTTATGAAGTAGAAACAACAGAAATTGGAGACAGATAGAATATATGGGTTGAGAGAGAGATAAGTCAAGATTACTGCCAAAATTAGAGGCATTTGAGACAGGGAGGATGGTATTGCTGAGAAGCAGCGTGGCTCAGTGGAAAGAGCACGAGCTTTGGAGTCAGAGGTCATGGGCTCAAATCCCAGCTCTGCCATTTATCAGCTGTGTGACTTTGGGCAGGTGACTTCACTTCTCTGTGCCTCAGTTACCTCAACTGTAAAATGGGGATTAAAGACTGTGAGCCCTCTGTGGGACAACCTGATCACCTTGTAAGCTCCCCTTAGAACAGTGCTTTGCACATAGTAAGCACTTAATAAATGCTATTATTAGTAGTATTATTACAGTGATGGGAAAGTCTGGGGGAGGATAGGGTTTGGGCTGGGAAGATGAGGAATTTTGGTTGGAGTGTTAAGTTTAGTTAGTTTGTATCTACCTCAGAACTTAGAACAGTGCTTTGCACATAGTAAGCACTTAATAAATTCCATTATTATTATTATTATTATTATGTGGAATCTGAGGGATCCAGAAGTGTGGAGTCCATGAGGACATCGATGACCCTCCCATCGAAAGCAAAATCCTTCTGAGTGGACCGAGAATGTGCCAGAAGAAAAGATTTCCAGGGTACACTCCCATCGAAACCAAAATCCTTCTGACTGGATCAAGAATGTGCCTGACGAAAAGATTTCTAGCATTAGTGGTTTGCACCACGCCATGCAGACTCTCTCATCCCTCCCAGGGGACAGAGAAGGTGCATTGCTCAGGTCCTCTGGGGACAAGATGGGAGAATCAAGTGGAAAGGGATTCTGGGATAATCTGTAGGCCTACTGAGACAAGTAGGCAAATTTACCGTTAAAATGGCAATGCATTTCCCAACTTCCAAGATCTGGAGTTCAATCTTACATTTTAAGCATTTTCAATTGACAATACTTTTAAATCCTTTTTAATGTGCTGCATTTTTTCTACTTCGATCAATCCCTTGGAGAATAGATTCTACTTTGCAAAAAAGCACCAGAGGTATAACAATTTGCTATTGCAAGGAAAATAATAAAGAAGGCTTATTTAGATTCTGTTACACCTTGGGTTACTCTGACATTACTTCTTCTGAGATGAGAACAGGATGTTTAATCTCCTATGTTTAAAGTTGTTAATTATGACTAATCCTAGACACGGGGGTGAACTATTTGGTCAAGTTTTGTTTTGTTTCATTTTGTTTTGTTTTCTAATGGTATTTGTTAAGCAGTTACTATATGCTTTCTAAGTGCTTAGTACAGTGCTCTGCACACAGTAAACGCTCAATAAAAATAAATATGATTGAATGAATGAATGTGCCAAGCACTGTACTAAGGTCTGGGATAGATGTAAACTAATCACTTTGGACACAGTACCTGTCCCACATGGGGCTCACAGTATTAATACTCGTTTTACAGATGAGGTAACTCAGGTACAGAAAAGTGAAGTGACCTGCCCAAGTCCCACAGCAGACAAGTGGCGGAGCTGGGGTAAGAATCCAGATCCTTCTGAGTCCCAGGGCCATGCTCTAATAATAATTATAAGAAGAATGGTAGTATTTATTCATTCATTCATTCATTTAATCGTATTTATTGAGCACTTACTGTGTGCAGAGCACTGTTCTAAGTGCTAAGGTAGATACAAAGTAAACAGGTTGTCCCGCAAGGGGCTCACAGTTTTAATCCTCATTTTACAGATGAGGTAACTGAGGCACAGAGAAGTTAAGTGGCTTGCCCAAGTCACATAGCAGACAAGTAGCGGAGCTGGGATTAAAACCCAAGCCTGTATTCTTTCCACTAACCCACGCTGCTTCTCCACCCACACTCCACTAGGTCACACTGCTGCTTTGATCACTTTCATATGCAAACAGGAAGGATGAATCCACACAAATCTACTCATACCCTCAGCAAAATGGGATCGTATTAAATGCCAGTCAATAAACCAGTGGTATTTATCAAGCACTTACTGTGTGCAGAGCACTGTTCTAAGCACTCGGGAGACTACAGTACTTGGATCTGGGAGCCACATGCACTGCCCACAAGTAGTTAACTATCATTTATTTTACTTATTACCGACTATTTTTTATTTTTTATTTTCTATCTTGAAAGTTGGAGAGAAACCGTTAAAAGAGTTTTTCTCGGGTTTACTGGAAGTTTCACAAGCAGTTTTATAAATTCTCATCCGATTGTGAGATTTAAAGGAAACCCGGAAATGACACCTCACTACATTTAGTTAAAAGTGATAAGAAATAATTAACAGATTGTATTTTATCTTCCAGGAGACTGTTCTGAATGGCGGCTACTACTGAAGGTAGGGTGGCCCCGCTTCTTAGCCAAGATTTTTATACTAGTCAATGCCTACTGGTAGTGTGGCCTAGTAGAAAGTGCACAGAACTGAGAACTGCATTCTAATCCCAGTTCCTTCATATCCCTGCTGTTTGGTCTTTGGCGAGTCACTTCGCTTCTCTGCGCTTCAGTTCCCTCATCTGTAAAGCGGGGATTAAGAACGTGAGCCCCATATGGGACAGGGACAGTGTCCAACCCAATTTGCTTGTATCCTCCCAAACGGCATATTGCCTGGCAAACAGTAAATGCTTAACAAATACCATAATAAAAATAATAATATTCATCCCAGCACTTGGCACATAGGAAATGCTTAACCAATACCACAATTATTAGTCAGTAATGGGTAAGCGGGTAGGGGGTAAGTGATCCCCTACTCTAGTCTGTGAGCTTGTTGTGGAAAAGTAATGTCACTGTTTATTGTTGTATTGTACTTTCCCAAGCACTTAGTACAGTGCTCTGCACACAGTAAGTGCTCAATAAATGCTATTGTATGAATGAATGAATGTAAGAAAAGAAATAAAAAGAAAGGGGTGGGAGGGACACGTTTATTTAGAAGCTAATTGTGCATGCCACTTAGCCAAGATCTTGTGACTTATCTGATGGGAAAATGCCAACATTTTAACTTGCTTTGGTCTAGAACCTATTAGGTCTTCTAAACATGCAGCAGTGATTTCAAAAGAGATCATTTTAGCCTTCACCAAACCAATGAAAGGATAGACAGATAATGTGATTAGCGAAGATAAATACCACAACCAGTTAAATGCTAGCATCTGCATAGTCAATTTGCTCCTAAAAGAAGACTGGTCAGTGACAAATTAGACTGAGCAGAGAAATTGGAGCAGGAGGATACTACAAGAATAAGATCAGAATTAGCTAAATCCTCTACTTGGATGTCCTCCCATCACCTCAAGCTTAACACATCTAAAACAGAACTACTTATCTTCCCATCCAAACCCTGTCCTCCCTCTGACTTTCCCATCATGATACCACCATACTTCCCATCTTACAAACCCAAGACTTGGCGTTATCCTTGACTCCCTTCTCTCATTCATTCATTCAATCCTATTTAATAAGTGCTTACTGTATGCAGAGCACTGTAGTATGTGCTTGGGAAAATACAATACAACAATAAAAAGGAAGTGCTTGGCAAAGTGTTTAAGAAGTACCATAAAAAATGTTTCTACAACAGACAAGTGGCTTAATTGAGAATAAAACACAGGTCCTCGAAGTCTTAAGACAGGGACCATGCCTAATTCCCACCAGGGTATTATTTCTTAGTGCTTAGTACAGTTTTCTGCGTAGAATAAGTGTTTAATAATTACTATTACTATTAAAACTACAATGTGTGATACAGCTATGGACTCAGTAATTCAATGAGGTTGACAGTGATGGTGACAATGATTGTGTTGAAGATGAGGGAGAATGTGCGGAAAATAATGTCCATTCATTCATTCAATCATATTTATTGAGTGCTTACTATGTGCAGAGCACTGTACTGAGCGCTTGGGAAGTATAAGTCGGCAACAGTCCAGTAATTGCCGTGATAATGACTTGAGACAGTTAACAGGATTAATGTCAGAGAGAATGACGGCTGATTTCTTGAGCTATTCGTTAATTTCCCAGAGCCATCCACTTGTCTTGCATGATTTTATTTCTTCCACTATTCCCGACAGCCGATTCTTTTCTGATCAACAAACCATAATGGCAACAGCCTTGCTGAAGTTATTCCGTGGAGCAGAATGGGCTCTGGTTCAAGATCATTTTAATTTCAACTGAAAGTCCAGATGTGAATCAATGAGTTCCTTTGGGTAGTGATGGTATTTCTTTGGGAGTGTCTGAATAGTCATAGGATCGTATCTTTCATTCAGGTAGGTAGTTTAAATCATTCGATGAATGCCTAAACAGAGTTCAAATAGCGAGGGCAACTCTCTAACCATCTAATGGACAAACTTTGGTCATAAATACACCATGCAGAAGAACCGAAAGCTTGATGTGGGCAGGGAATGTGTCTGTTTACTGTTATACTGTACTCTCCCAAGTGCTTAGTACAGGGCTTTGCACACAGTAAGTACTCACTAAATGCAATTGAATAAACGAACAGGGTGGTTACATATTCAATCAATCAATCAATCAATCGTATTTATTGAGCGCTTACTGTGTGCAGAGCACTGTACTAAGTGCTTGGGAAGTACAAGTTGGCAACATATAGAGACAGTTCCTACCCAACAGTGGGCTCACAGTCTAAAAGGGGGAGACAGAGAACAAAACCAAACATACTAACAAAATAAAATAAATAGAATAGATATGTACAAGTAAAATAAATAAATAAATAAATAGAGTAATAAATATGTACCAACATTTATACATATATACAGGTGCTGTGGGGAAGGGAAGGAGGTAAGATGGGGGATGCAGGGGGGATGAGGGGGAGAGGAAGGAGGGGGCTCAGTCTGGGAAGACCTCCTGGAGGAGGTGAGCTCTCAGTAGGGCCTTGATTCTCCTCAGAATAACTTTCTGCCATTTAAGCGGCATGGCTCAGTGCCGCTGCTGCCCAACACGACTGAGTTTTGACTTGTGGCAGATTTCCTTCCACTCACTAGCCACTGGCCAAGCTAGGAATGGAATGGGTAGGCCTCTGCTTGACTCTCCTTCCCATAGCTGAGACTGGTAGAGGACTGGAAACTCTCCAGGTGTGACCCTGAGAGGGGCCTCACTGTATTGGACACCAGGAAATCCAGTGGTACTGAAAGGGCAGACTGTTCTGAGTCTGAACGAACAGGGATCAATCAATCATCATATTTATTAAGCACTTACTAGATGCTGAACATGGTACTGAGCGCTTAGGAGAGTACAGTACAACAAAGTTCACAGGCATGTTCCCTGCCCACAAGGAGCTTACAATCCTAAAAATGGCTTAAAATAACTGCCAATCGATTCATTCATTCATTCATTCATTCAATCGTATTTATTGAGAGCTTACTGTGTGCAGAGCACTGGACTAATTGCTTGGGAAGTACAAGTTGGCAACATATAGAGATGGTCCCTACGCAGCAACGGGCTCACAGTCTAGAAGGAGGAGACAGGGAACAAAACAAAACATGTGGACAGGTGTCAAGTCATCAGAATAAATAGAAGTGAAGCTAGATCCACATCCTTAACAAAATAAATAGAATACTGGTGCCATCCAGATCTCATTCTATCAATTGATCATATTTATTTGGCACTTGCTGTGAGAAGATCACTGTACTTAGCACTTGGGAGAGCACAATACAACAATCCAACTGACAAATTCCCTGCCCATAACAAGCTCGTGGTCTAGAGGGAAGCTGCTTATTTTGGTGACTGCTCTTTGCCCTGCGATGTCATTTGGCTTCACAGACCTTCCATTCCCTTCTGCCTTATTGTTCAAGGGTTATGGGATGGTGACTTGGACAAGACAACTAATTAGTGTCAGAAGCATAAAAGGCATTTCAAAAAGAAAGAAATGAATGGAGATATAGATGCTGAGAGGGCTGAGAGGAGGTGGCTTTTCATGTCCATTCAATCGCATTTACTGAATGCTTACTGTTTGCAGAGCACTGTACTAAGCACTTGGGAGGCTTCAGTATAACAGTAAACAGACATATTCCCTGCCCACAAGCTTACAGTCTAGATGGGAAGACAGACATTAATGCAAATAAGTAAATTATAGTTACCTTTGAAGGCAGGAGACATAACTCTTGGCAGATTTACAGAAAGGCGTTCCATTCATTCATTCATTCATTCAATGGTATTTATTGAGTGCTTACTGTGTGCAGAGCACTGTACTAAACACTTGGGAAGTACAAGTTGGCAACATAGAGAGACGGTCCCTACTCAACAGTGGGCTCACAGTCTAGAAGGGGGAGACAGAGAACAAAACACAAAACATATTAACAAAATAAAATAAATAGAATAAATATGTACAAATAAAATAGAGTAATAAATACGTACAAACATATATACATATATACAGATGCTGTGGGGAGGGGAAGGAGGTAAGGCAGGGGGGATGGGGAGGGGATTGGATTGTAGTCTCCCAAGCGCTTAGTACAGTGTTCTGTACACAGTAAGCGCTAAATAAATATCATTGATTGATAAACAGGACAACAGGGGCAATTTGTTTAGGTTTCAAAGCAGCATGGTATAGTGGGTAGAGGTCTGGGCTGGGAGTCAGAAGGTCATGGATTCTAATCCTGGCTCTGCCACTTAGCTACTGTATGACCCTGGGCAAGTCAATTATTTGCTAAGCACTTTACTATGAGCCAGGCACTATACTAAGCTCCGGGATGGATACAAGCAAATCAGGTTGGACACAGTCCCTGTCCCACAATGGGCTCATAGTCTCTATCCCCATTTTACAGATGAAGTAACTAAGGCACAGAGAAGTGAAGTGACTTCCCCCTTCTAGACTGTGAGCCTGTTGTTGGGTAGGGACTGTCTCTAAATGTTGCCAAATTGTACTTTCCAAGCACTTAGTACAGTGCTCTTCACACAGTAAGTGCTCAATAAATACAACTGAATGAATGAATAACTTGCCCAAGGTCACACAGCAGACAAGTGGCGGAGGCAGAATTAGAACTCATGACCTTCTGACTCCAGGCCCGTGCTCTAGCCACTATGCCATGTTGCTTGGTACTTAAATGCACCAAGCATTGTTCTGAGAGCTGGTTAGGTAAGGTTGGACACCACATGGGGCTCACAGTCTAAGGCGAGAGAATAGATATTCATCTCCCCATTTTACAGGTGAGGAAACTGAGGGACTTGCCCAGGGTCTCACAGCAGGCAAGTGGTGGAACAGGGATTAAAACCCAGGTCACTTGACTCCAAAGCCTGTGCTCTTTCTACTAGGCAACACATGTTGCCTCTCAACACTCATCACCATCCCCCCCACCCTACCTCCTTCCTCTCCCCACAGCACCTGTATATATGTTTGTACCGATTTATTACTCTATTTATTTTACTTGTACATATTTACTATTCTATTTATTTTGTTAATGATGGGCATTTAGCTTTAATTCTATTTTTTCTGACGTCTTGACACCTGTCCACTGGTTTTGTTGTCTGTCTCCCCCTTCTAGACTCTGAGCCCATTGTTGGGTAGGGACTCTCTCCATATGTTGCCAACTTGTACTTCCCAAGCACTTAGTACAGTGCTCTGCACACAGTAAGCGCTCAATAAATACAATTGAATGAATGAATCTGTAAAATGGGTATTGAGATGGTTAGCCTCGCGTGGGACAGGAATTATGTGCAACATGATTTGCTTGTATCCATCCCAGTGCTTAATATAGTAAGCGCTTTAGAAATACCATTGTTATTATTATTATTTACACATGGCCATAGCTTCTTTGACTTTCAGTCAGTCATTCTGGAATAGATTGCTGAAAGAAGATCTTGGACTCATGCTTACTTCAAATGAACAATCAGGGAGGGGAGAAGGTGTCTACTTCCCCCATTAGGAGCCTTCTGCAGATAAACCAAATTCAAATATATCTTCTGGAGACCCACAAGTTAACGAGAAGTTTTAGTGGGAACCGGGACCGATTTCTCAAGGGTAGTGATTGATGTAGAATCAATCAATCAATCAATCATATTTATTGAGCGCTTACTGTGTGCAGAGCACTGTACTAAGTGCTTGGGAAGTACAAGATGGCAACATATAGAGACAGTCCCTACCCAACAGTGGGCTCACAGTCTAAAAGGGGGAGACAGAGAACAAAACCAAACATACTAACAAAATAAAATAAATAGAATAGATATATACAAGTAAAATAAATAAATAAATAAATAGAGTGATAAGTATGTACAGACATATATACATATATACAGGTGCTGTGGGGAAGGGAAGGAGGTAAGATGGGGGGATGGAGAGGGGGACGAGGAGGAAGAGGAAACATTAGCTCTCTCCTCCTCTCCTCTCTCCAGACTTGGGCTCTGCAACTAGAGACTGAGCCGCTCATCAGTCAATCAATCAATCAATCAATCGTATTTATTGAGCGCTTACTGTGTGCAGAGCAGTGTACTAAGCACGTGGGAAGTACAAGTTGGCAGCATATAGAGACAGTCCCTACCCAACAGTGGGCTCAGTCTAGAAAGGGGAGACAGAGAACAAAACCAAACATATTAACAAAATAAAATAAATAGAATAGATATGTACAAGCAAAATAAATAAATAGAGTAATAAATATGTACAAACATATATACATATATAAAGGTGCTGTGGGGAAGGGAAGGAGTCCCCACGCTAGTCTCGGTTTGGGTTGTTTATCCCCATCAGAGCAGTAGGGAAGTCCATTCATTCTTTCACCATTAATCCCAGAAAAAATTAGGCAAAGGTAAGTGGGTCTGTCACTCCCTGGGACAGAGGGGAAGATGTGATTTTATTTGTTCGCCTCTGACTTCTACAGGATCTGTTCTGTTCCTTCTTGTTGATTCTCCTCAGGGTTCTTTGAAGAACGGGGAGGTAGGGTGGGTTCTGAAAATTCATTTTCCCTTTGGATAGAAGCACTTTAATTCCAGAGCATGTTTTACTTATCTCAGTTTGCCAGATGATCAGTCATGAATTAATAGACAATGGGGAATGCTTTTTCACTTCTGGGGTTGTCTGAGATTATTTTCCTTCTTTTAGATCACTGACTTCAATGGGAAGGCTGGGTCTGCATCTTTATTCTCGCTCTAAATCAAAAATGGGGCTATAAGTAGCTCCACTTGGAAATAACACTGGAGATCACCATTTTGTCAATGAATCCTCATCAATAATAATAATTTAAAAAATGATAATAAAAGATTGTGGTTTTTGTTAAGCACTTACTATGTGCCACACACTGTACTAAGTGCTGGGGTAGATACGAGATAACTGGGTCCCACATGAGGCTCACAGTGTATGTAGGAGGGAGAAAAGATATTATTAATATTAATAATAATGATAGCATTAGCTGCTTCCCCCTCTCAGGGTCACACCTGGAGAGTTTCCAGTACTCTGCCAGTCTTGACTATTCATTCATTCATTCAATATAATTTATTGAGCGCTTACAGGGTGCAGAGACTATGGGAGGGAGAGTCAGGCAGAGGCCTACCCATTCCATTCCTCGCTTGGCAGTGGCTAGCCAGTGAAAGGCAATCTGCTACAAGTCAAAACCCACCAGTGCTGGGTGCTGGGAGTCACGGGTGGATACTATTCTATTTATTTTATTTTGTTAATATGTTTTGTTTTGTTGTCTGTCTCCCCCTTCTAGACTGTGAGCCCGCTGTTGGGTAGGGACCGTCTCTATATGTTGCCAACTTGTACTTCCCAAGCACTCACTACAGTGCTCTGCACACAGTAAGTGCTCAATAAATACGATTGAATGAATGAATGAATGCAAAATTCTGTACCGAGTGCTTGGGAGAGTACAATACAATAAGCATACACATTCCCTGCCCACAAAGAGCTTACAGTCTGGGGATCCGGAGGGGGATAGATATTAATATTAAAAAAAATTACAGATACGGACGTAAGTCCTGTGGGGCTGCAAGGGGGGAAGAACAAAGGGAGCAAGTCAGGGAGATGCACAAGGGAGAGGGAGAAGAGGAAAAGGGGGGCTTAGTCAAGGAAGGCCTCCTGGAGAAGGTGTGTCTTTAATGAGGCTTTGAAAGAGGGGAGAATCATTGTCTGTCAGGAGGAGGGAGGGCATTCCAGGCCAGAGGCAGGACATGGGCCAGGGGTCAGTGGCGAGATAGGTGAGATCAAGGCCTAGTGAGAAGGTCAGCATTAGAGGAGTGAAATATGCAAGAAATTCCTTACGATTTTAATACACCCAACAAACAAAATAAATCTGTCTCTAAGTTTAGTGACTCTTAATAAGCAACCCCATCAGGTCCTCCCTCCCCCCCAACCAACCATTAACGACTAAAACTAATATTTATGGATAATGGCAATTCCGTCTTCTCACTTTTCTCAGAAGCATTTCTGCCCAGGACACTGGAGCACAGCCTGGAGCTGAAATGGCCTGTATAAAAGCAACAGCTACATTACTTACGGGTTTTCCTCAATCCTCGAAGCCCTGTCCAAGCCTTTTATATTATTTGATGCTGCTGTCCTGCAGGGCATAACTCTAACTCCCTCAAATTTTATTTTTTGCTCCGTTAGTGATATAAATGTCAATTTTCCGCAGCTGAAGCTGACTTCGGGAGTCAATGGCAAGGATTATAGTCAGGAGAAAGTAAATCTCGCTGGCTGTCACAAATATGCGGTCAGTAGTAGACAGCAGTAAGTGAAATGTCAGCTCAGTTAAATGCTGTCAGTTAAATGATATCATTTCCTACTGACAGATTCCCAGTTGGAGTTGCTAATGTTAAATTACAGTGTGGCATCTCAGCTTCTAGTATGCTTAATTATCAACCCACATTATACAACTTTGGTGATTCTGGCTCGAATGTTTCACTCCAGGAGTAGTAGGGGAGGTAATAATAATGATGGCATTTGTAAAGTGCTTACTGTGTACTAGACACTATATTAAGCACTCAGTGGACACTTGATCCTCTACCCTTGTCCTGCCTGGGGCTCACCATCTCAATTCCCATTTTACAGATGAGGTAACTGAGGCACAGAGAAGTAAAAGGACATGGCCAAGATCACAGAGCAGACAAAGGGCAGAGCCTGGATTAGAACCCATGACCTTCTGACTCACAGGCCTGTGCTCTTTCCACTATGCCATGCTGCTTTTCTAAAGGAGTGGAAGGAGTAGTAATAATAATAATAATTATGGTATTTGTTAAGTGCTTACTATGAGCCAGGCACTGTACTAAGTTCTGGAGTCGATATAGGTAGGAGAATATTATGAGTAGGAGGCACAGGAAATTTAAGTGACTTCAGTCAATCACATTTATCAAGTACTTACTGTGTGCAGAACACTGTAATAATAATGATGGCATTTGTTAAGTGCTTACTATGTGCCGAGCACTGTTCTAAGCGCTGGGGTAGATACAAGGTAATCAGGTTGTCCCACGTGGGGCTCACAGTCTTAATCCCCATTTTGCAGATGAGGTAACTGAGGCCCAGAAAAGTTAAGTGACTTGCCCAAAGTCACACAACTGATAAGTGGTGGAGCCGGGATTAGAACCCAAGACCTCTGACTCCCAAGCCTGAGCTCTTTCCACTAAGACATGCTGCTTCTCCTTCCTCTCCCCTTCCTCCCCCTCCCCACCATTTTACCTCCTTCCCCTCCCCACAGCACCTGTATATATGTATATATGTTTGTACATATTTATTACTCTATTCATTTATTTATTTTATTTGTACATATTTATTCTATTTATTTTATTTTGTTAATATGTTTTGTTTTGTTCTCTGTCTCCCCCTTCTAGACTGTGAGCCCACTGGTGGGTAGGGACTGTCTCTAAACGTTGCCAACTTGTACTTCCCAAGCGCTTAGTATGGTGCTCTGCACACAGTAAGTGCTCAATAAATGCAATTGAATGATGAATGAATGTTTCTCTGTACTAAGCACATGGTAGAGTATAATGCAACAGAGTTGGCAGACACATTCCCTGTGTCCATAACAAGCCAAGGAAGCACAGCAGAAAAATAGTAGAGGTGGGATTAGAACCCATGTCTTCTGACTCCGAGGCCCGTGCTCTTTTCACTAGGCCACACGCTTCCCAAGCTGCTGTGTCTCTAATCCCTCCCTGATCCTCAAACCTCTCCACCTTCTCTCACGGTCCTTTGGCAGGAGAAATTACAGCACGAAAGTGTTGCGATAAATTGTTTTTTCCACCACCAAAAACGCAAAGACAAACTGATGGAATAATGGCTTGAATTATTTTTTTCTTTCCTACAGTAAAAAGTAATTTCAGGGCATGCTGCTTCTTCGCTCATTAAACCAGAAAAGCCAATTAAAATGAGGATCAAGTAGATCAAACTTCAGTTTCCAAGCGTTGTTTACTCCTAAATTCGCTCCACTCCCTTAGGAAGTCTGAGTGAGAAATGTAATAAAAAATGTAATTAAAATATTTAACACAACCCTCGGCAGGATTTAAAAAGCTGCTCTGCCTTACCAAACAGTTGCCTTATGCCAGCTTTAAAGTGTGGTGGATGATGATTGTTCATTGACCCAGCAAAGAGTTTCTGTTACATGCTCTGCCTGGAAACTTTGTGGTTATAATTATTTCCCTCAGTTATTATCAAGTAAATGAGTAGGAATGACTATAATTAGGGAAGTTCCCCATCATTTCCATTCTTAAATATTTTTCCAACATGAAGAAAAGCATGCCAGTATACCTGGCAATTTCCGTATCTGGTATCTGTCTAGCTAGATGACAGAAATTATTTCAGGTGAGATGCAGCAGGGCTAGAGCACGGGCCTGGAAGACAGAAGGAGCTGGGTTCTAATCCAGACTCTGACACCCTATCTGCTTTGTGACTTTGGGCAAGTCACTTCACTTCTCTGGCCCACAGTTAACTCGTCTGTAAAATGGCAATTAAAAGTGTGAGCCCCATGTGGGATATGGATTGTGGCCACAATGATTTACTTGACCCCACCCCAGCGCTTAGTACAGTCCCTGGCACACAGTAAGGGCTTGGGAGTCAGAGGTCGTGGGTTCTAATGCTGCCTCTGCCACTTGTCAGCTGTGTGACTTTAGCAAGTCTCTTCACTTCTCTGTAACTCAGTTACCTCATCTGTAAAATGGGGATGAAGACTGTAAGCCCCATGTGGGACAACTTGTATGTTGCCAACTTGTACTTCCCAAGCACTTAGTACAGTGCTCTGCACACAGTAAGCACTCAATAAGTATGATTGAATGAATGAATGACCACCTGAGAACCTTGTATCTACTCCAGTGCTTAGAACAGTGCTTGACACATATTAAGCGCTTAACAAATGCCACTATTATTATTATCACAAGGATCTCCTCATTTTCTTTTCTTATTTTATGGTATTGGTTCACTTACTTTGTGCCAAGCACTGCTCTAAACATTGTGGTAGATACAAGTTTATCACATTGTAAACAGTCACTGTCCCACATGGGGCTCACGGTCTGGTTTAGACCGGGAGCCCCAAGTGGTAACTGATTATCCTGGATCGACCCCAGTGCTTATTACAGTGGTTGACACGTATTATAAGCTCTGAACCAATACCACTGTTAAGTTGGAGGGAGGAGGATTTAATCCCCATTTTATAGATGAGGTAACAGACACAGAGAATTGACTTGCCCAAGGTCACACAGCAAACAATTGACACTGTAACACTCCATCAGGAATAACTATAATTAGTGAAGTTCCCCATCATTTCCATTCTTGAACATTTTTCCAACATGAAGAATAGCACATCGGTATACCTGGCGATTTCCGTACCTGGTTTCTGGCTAGCAGGATGATAGAAATTATTTCAGGTGAGAAGAGCTGTCTCCCTCTCAGCCTACACTATACACTGCTAGGCATTTTATCGCTTTGAAGTGTCGCTCATCTCTCAGTGCCTTGCCTCAAATCCCCCAGATGGTTTTCCTAAAGCTCCTCAGGATTAGTTTTAAAGGCTTCCCACCAACTCATCCCATCAGACTTCTTCTGCCACTCCACTCACTCTCTTCATCCCTTCTGACCCAACCCTGTAGCTCTGCCTCATCCTTGACTCTCCCTCCACTGTCCCCTGGCTCTCTAGTCCACCAGCCTGAATTCCATCCCATGATAATAATAATAATAGCATTTGTTAAGCACTTACTATGTGCCAAACACTGTTCTAAGCGCTGGGGTAGATACAAGGTAATCAGGTTGTCCCACGTGGGGCTCACAGTCTCAATTTCCATTTTATAGATGAGGTAATTGAGGAACAGAGAAATTAAGTAATGTGTCCAAAGTCACACAGCTGACAAGTGGCAGAGCCAGGATTAGAACCCACAACCTCTGACTCTCAAGCCCGTCTTCTTACCACTTAATCTCGCTGACATGGCTCTCCCCACTTTCAAGACTCCCCCCAAAACTCCACCTTCTCAATCAATCAATCAATCATATTTGTTGAGCACTTACTGTGTGCAGAGCACTGTACTAAGCACTTGGGAAGTACAAGTTGCCTTTCCCTGATTAACTGCCCACACCCAAGCCATGTGGCCTAGCAAATAGAGGCTAGGAGTCAGAAGGACTTGGGTTCTAATCCCGGCCCCTCCACTCATCTGCTCTGTGGCCTTGGACAAGCCACTTCAGTTCTCAGTGCCTCAGTTCCCTCATTTGTAAAATGAAGATTAAGACTGTGAGCCCTATGTGGAACAGGGACTGTGTCCAACCTGATTATCTTCTATCTACTCCAGCGCTTAGAACAATGTCTGGCACATAGTAAGCATTTAACAAATTCCACAATTAAATACCACAGTCACCCCAGGCACATAAATTCATTAGCCACCACCTCTAGCACTTACTTGTACTACCCCAGCTCTTAGAACAGTGCTTGGCACATAATAAAGCACTTAACAAGTACCATAATCATTTGTTCTAGACTAATCATTTATTCTAGACTGTGAGCCCACTGTTGGGTAGGGAGCTTCTCTATATGTTGCCAACTTGTACTTCCAAAGCGCTTAGTACAGTGCTCTGCACACAGTAAGCGCTCAATAAATACGATTGATTGAATGAATGAATGAATGAATTTATTATTTGCAGGTCCCAGAATTCCTTAAAAAGGAACCAGGATGTAATCCATTATCATCCTAAGAAATGGGGACATGGAGATGGAATTGGAACAACATGATATTTTAATCATTATTATTGCCCTTTATTAAACATTTACTATGGGTAAGGCACTATAGTACTGAGTGTTGGGATAAGTACAAGGAGATCAAATTAAGACCCTGCTTCAGACCTGTAAAGAGCCAATAATCTAAATGGGGAAGAATGCAAAGAATTCTACAGAGAACAGATAGGCTGCAAAATAGGAAAAAATGGAGGCAACCAGGAGCCGATTTTCTAATGGACAAGACATGTAGCGGTCTGGTTTTGCTTAAGGTTTTCAAGAAGAAATAAGCAATGGAAACTCCCAAGTTCACAGACGACACAAAACGCATCTGGGGAGTGAAATATCTATGCTACCTCCCTTCCCCCACCGGTGCTTAGTACAGTGTAATTGTCCAATAAATACTATTAGTACTACGGAAGTGGATCAAGTGCAAGGTAACGCACCGTAGGAAAAATAAGTCAAACTACAGCTGAGGAATGTTGGACTGGAAGCAATCAGACTCAAGGCAGGAAAAACTGCTTCGAATGATCGTTGACTGTTGTTTTAAATCACTGGTTCAGTGTGTATGGGCAGAAAAAGGACATAGGAGGCGAGCAATATCAGGAAAGGAATAGAAAAGAAAAGGCAAGACTTTGCTTTTACATCAAACTTTGATAAGCTTATAGCTTAGAATACTCTGTGTGGTTTGAAGGAATTAATAGAGTTAATAAATCAATTACACTAATCATTAATGTTAATAATTGTGGCATTTGTTAAGGCTTACTATGTGGGGAGTAGGGGAAAAGAGGGTTTGTTTGGGGAAAAACTGGAAAAAGGAGCAAGGACAACCAAAATGATCAGGAGGATGGAGAAAATTCCAGAGGAGATAAACTGACAAGATTGGATTTCTTGATGTGGAAAGAGTGGAGGCTGAAAGGGAATCATGAGTAAAATCTACAAAATCATAATAATCATGTCCAGAAAGGTGAATACAGAATTGTTGTTCACCAAACTCCACAACACCAGGATACCATGAGACCCCGATGCTTTTAAGGTAGGTTCCAAACCAACAAAATACTGGTTCGCATGGCAGATTTTAAGCAAAGATAGATCATTACCAGGACACACAGGATGCTACATTGGCCAAAAAAAATCTCAGCAGGTTCGAGAGAGGTTTGGATAAATTAATGGATGCGGGTCCCATGATGGCTTACTATTAGCAACACTATGAAGGTAGTGGGGCAATTTGGCAATTCTAGAGACTAAATAATCACAGGTGTCAAGGTGGGCAAGAAAATCGGTTTCCTGTTGGCATTTCCTGTTACCATGTTCAAATAGAATTTAGGATTGGATAGTTGGTGTTGTGCTCCAGAATTCCATCACTTATATTCTTATTTTCTTTATTAGCCACTTGTCAAAATTTGGGACAACTGTATCTGAAACCCAGCACTGAAACACCTAAACAATATGATGAAAATTCATGCACATGGTAATATGTGGTGCTTCCTTAATTACAACAGCCTGAGGCAAATTATTCCAATGTATTACTGAAAAATCATACCTAGGTTGAGATTATACTTGCCAAGTTTAATTGGATAGCAAACAAGGCATTTTGGACAAAAATGCCAGCTCATCAATAACCACTGCACTGTAGTTTTTGTTTTTTTAATTGTAATTTTTTAAGCACTTATAGTGTACAAAGCACTGAACTAAATGCTGGGATAGACACAAGCTAATCAGGTTGCACACAAACTCACGCCAGTTCATCAATAACCACTGCACTGCAGTTTTTGCTTTTTTAATTGTAATTTTTTAAGCACTTGCAGTGTAAAAAGCACTGGGATAGACACAAGCTGAGGTAATTGAGGAACAGAGAACTGAAGTGACTTGCCTAAGGTCACACGGCAGACAAATGGCAGAGGAGGGATTAGAATCTAGGTCCTCTGACTCCTAGGCTGGTGGTCTATCCCCTAGGCCCTGATGCTCCCCTAGGTTCTAATTCCAGCTTTACCACTTGTCTGCTGTGTGACCTTGGGCAAGTCATTTTACTTCTCTGGGCTTCAGTTCCCTCATCTGTAAAATGGAAATAAAGACTGTGAGCCCCATGTGGGACAACCTGATAACCTCACATATATCCCAGTGCTTAGAACAGTGCTCGGCACATAGTAAGCGCTTGACAAATACCATCATTATTATTATTATTATTATTATTACAAGCAAATTGGGTTCGATACAGTCCCTGTTACACATGAGGCTCCCAGTCTTAATCCCCATTTTGCAGATGAGATAACTGAGGCACAGAGAAGTGAACTGACTTGTTCAAGGTCACACAGAAAGCGAATGGCAATGTGGCCTAGTTAAAGCAGTGTGGCCTAGTGGATAGAGCATGGGAGTCGGAAAGACAGGGGTTCTAATCCCAGCTTCACCATTTGTCTGCTGAGGGACCTTGGACAAGTCACTTCACTTCTCTGTGCCACAGTTACCTCATCGGTAAAATGGGGATTAAGACTGTGAGCTCTATGGGGGACAGTGATTCTGTCCAACATGATTAACCTCGGTGCTTAGTACTGTGTCTGGCACATTGTAAGCATTTAAAAAATACCATAAAAAAAGAAAAAAAAAAAGCAGCTGCCTGTGCTCTATCCACTAGGACAGGCTGTTTCCCCAAAATGATGGAGGAAACCAGACCATCCTAGGTATTTAACACTGGACACCCCCAAAACCCCACATTAAAAACAGCTAAACTTAAATCATCTCCATTTTAATGGAGACCCTCCCTGGAGGAGAACTCTCCAAGAGAACAGATGACCTCAGGAAACTGAAATATAATTTTGAAGACATCTTAAATCCCCTATGGGGCATGGGCTAAGGCTCTGAGTCTCACTGACGGATGTTTCGGGTGAAATACAAATCTTGATGGAGTCAGGAGATGCGAGTCCTTAGCTGGGGTAGGTCATAGGAGCTATGCATAATGCATGACTCTCTGAACCGGTGGCCTGATTCCCATCTGCTCGCCTGGGAGACGGTTCAACTCTTCAAAGGGAAGACTAATTTTCCTTTCAAACTCACTCAGTCCGAGCCACCGAAGAGACTCAGGTCACGATGGAACGGACAGCAGCCCGGGGCTCCTTCGGCTACCGTTCTCCCCTCATGATTTCATCGGAATCCTCAAAGATGCCACGCCGGCTGTTGAATCTGATCCTGGCCTTTAAAAACCTCATTCGGTGGGGCCCTGCATTCCATGGGAAATAAAGCCATCCCACCTAGGTGGGAACCTGGCACAGAGGAGGGGAAGGGAAACTTTAACGGGAATTCTAAGGAACTTAGGTAGTGTGCTTTGCGTGAACGGAGGGCAGAATGGGAGGCTTGGCTGAGGTGAAAAACGGATTCATTTAGCTCATCTACCAAATGAGGATTAAGACTGTGAGCCTCATGTGGAACAGGGACTGTGCCCAACCTGTTAACCTTGTATCTTCCCCAGCGCTCAGCGTATATTAAGTACTTAACAAATACCACAATTATTATTATTATTGTTATTATTATTGCCCAGGATCACCCAAGCAGCGAATGGTGGAACTGGGATTAAAAAACAGGTCTTTCTGATTCTCAGACTCGTGCTCCCTCCACTAGGCCAGGCCTACACTCTTAGCCTTGTCCCACTATCATGCAATGGATAACCTGGTCAGAGGGAGAGAGAACAAGAGAGTGAGGTTTCATTCATTCATTCAATCAATCGTATTTATGGAGCTTTCCCTGCATGCAAAGCATTGTACCAAGCACTTAGCACTGAATAAATCTGAGACACTCATCACCTTTCCTCTAAAACAATTCCTTTACATCTCCTGCTGATGGAGGGAAATCTGTGAGACACGAGACTTCTGTGATAACGATAACCTGAGATATTGGTCATTCTGGGTACCTGGTACCTGAGCGCCCTAATTAGGAATCCAGTCCTCACCCAGAATGGGAAAGAGGCTAGAAGAAAGGAATTACACATTGCCCGCCACTCCCTCACTCAAATAAATGTGACCAAAATGGAATTCCTAACCTTCCCACCCAAACCTTGCCCTCCCCCTGCTTTTCCATCACTGTAGACAATTCCACTCTCCTCCCTGTCTCGACAACACATAACTTGTTGTCTGACTCAATTCTTTCATTCCACTCAAATACTCAATCTGTCATTAAATCGTGTGGGTTCTATCTTCACAACATTGGTAAAATCCACCCTTTCCTCTCCATCCAAACTACCACACTGATCCAAGCATATATCCTATCCTGGTTTGACTTCTGCATCTATCTCCTCTCTTCCTCCTCCTCCCCATCCCCCGGCCCTACCTCCTTCCCCTCCCCACAGCACCTGTATATATGTTTGTACAGATTTATTACTCTATTTATTTTACTTGTACATATATAATCTTCGATTTCTTTTGTTAATGATGTGCATTAGCTTTAATTCTATTTGTTCTGATGACTTGACACCTGTCAACATGTTTTGTTTTGTTGTCTGTCTCTCCCTTCTAGACTGTGAGCCTGTTGTTGGGTAGGGACTGTCTCTATATGTTGCCGACTTGTACTTCCCAAGCGCTTAGTACATTGCTCTGCACACAGTAAGTGCTCAATAAATATGATTGAATGAATGAATGAATGAATCTCCTCGCTGACCTCCCTCCCTCTTGTTTCTCTCCACTCCAGTCCAAACGTGTCACTTTTCAACAGAAACATTTATTTCATGTCTCCCCAATCCTCAAAAACCTCCAATGGCTGCCCATCCGCTTCTGCGTCAAAGAGAAACTCCTTACCATCGCTTTAAAGCACTCAGCCAGCTCACCACATCCTACCTCATCTCACTAATCTCCTACAACAAACGAGCCCGCACACTCCATTCCTCTAGTGCCAGTTTACTCACTATGCCCTTATCTTGTCTATCTCAGCGCTGACCCCTTTCCCACATCTTCTCCCTAGCTCGGGACTCCTTCCCCCTCCATATATGCCAAACCACCACTCTCCTTACCTTCAATAATAATAATAATAATAATAATAATTGGCATTTGTTAAGAGCTTACTATGTGCAAAGCACTGTTCTAAGCACTGGGGAGGTTACAGGGTGATCAGGTTGCCCCATGTGGGGCTCACAGCCTTCATCCCCATTTTACAGATGAGGTAACTGAGGCTCAGAGAAGTTAAGTGACTTGCCCAAGATCACACAGCAGACATGTGGCGGAGCCGGGATTCAAACCCATGACCTCTGACTCCAAAGCCCGGGCTCTTTCCACTGAGCCATGCTGCTTCTCTGCTTCAAAGCATTATTAAGGTCACATTTCCTCCAAAAGGGCTTCTCCCATTCATTCCCCAAACTCTCATCAACCAGTCAATGATATTTATTGTGCACTTAATGTGTGCAGAACACCATACTGAGCACTTGGGAGAATGCAATATAACAATATTACAGACATGTTCCCTGCCCACAGTAAACTTACAGTCTAGAGGGAAGATTGACACTGTTCACCACTCTTTTCAGGCACATTTGGCTTGTGTCCTACAAACCCACAACCTGGACAGCGTATGAAATGTATTTAGAGAGATACAAGCCTTCAATTTCATTTTCCATCGGAGTAACTATTTCTTTTGCATTTTCATAATAATAATGATGGTATTTGTTTGTGCTTACTATGTGCCAAGCACTGTTCTAAGCACTGGGGGAGATATGAGGTAATCAGGTTGTCCCATGTGGGGCTCACAGTCTTAATCCCTATTTTACAGATGAGGTGACTGAGGCACAGAGAAGTGAAGTGACTTGCCCAAGGTCATGCAGCTGACAAGTGGCCGAGCTGGGGTTAGAACCCACGACCGCTGACTTCGAAGCCCGTGATCCTTTCACTAAGCCACGCTGCTTCTGTGTCTTCCTTCACGTTTTATTTCACCTCAAATTAGTACTCTATGACTTTTAAGGTGCACTATCCAACCAGTGCCGTTGCTATTGTTATAATTAACATTTCTGATTGCCCTGCTTGGCAGCTTGTAAAACCATTTTGAGGGCTGCATTTTATCACTTTGCTTATATATGGCTCCTCCATCCCAACTGCTGTTATAAATTCACCATGACCTTTACTGGAGTTGTTTGAATAGATAAATAGGAAAATGTGACTTTCTGTTGGCAAGCACAGAAATCATTCAGTTTGCCACTGAGTTAATGGAAGTCTTACACTGTGTGAGTGTTGATTTCGGCAGATTATCAAACTGAGTTACTGCAAACTCCTATTAAAAATTCAAAATAAAATGTCAGTGTTGTACAAGTTGCATAAAAGAACTTGAATCTCTCTGTACACAGCACTCCCTGGTGACTTTGACAAATAAAAATGTAGAAGATGAACACACAGATGCTCGGAAATAAACATGGTTATTAGCAAGGCACTGTGGGTAGAAGGTGGTGTTAACCTTTCCAAATTTTACATATTCATCAGAAAAAGGATGGTAGTGTCTACATTAATTTGCCACAGTTCATCACCTGCCTTTCTTCGTTAAAGTGAATAGATAAGCGAGAAAACAATTCCCCTGTTCAGGAGGCATTTACCCACGAAAATAATAATTGTTGTATTTGTTAAATGCTTACTATGTTCCAAACACTGTACAAAGTGCACAATATAAGCAGATCAGACACACTCCCTGTCCCACATGGGGCTCACAGCTTAAGGGGGAGGAAGAACAGCTATCTCACCCCCATTTTACAGATGAGGAAAGTGAGACACGAGGAGTTGAGTGACTTGCCCAAGGTCACAGAGCAAGCAGAGTCCGGGACTAGAATCCAAATCTCCTGACTCCCAGTTCTCTACTCTTTCCCCTAGGAAACCTGGCTTCTCCAATCCTCCTCTTATCCACACTTGGGCTCTTACGATGATGATGGCATTTGTTAAACGCTATGTTCCAGACACTGTACTTTAAAGTCTCCCACTTAGAAATAGCTTAATTTGGGGCATTTCAATTTGAGATTGCCACATATTTTATGCCTAAACTGATTCTGAAGCATGGCTTTAGCCTCTTGTCAAATGCAGCGCCGTGAGTGTGCTTGTGGATGATCACTCATTTTGAAAAGTCTCTTCCCTTCAAAACAGGATTCTGGGGGACTGTCAGCTTGGAGTTCGACGTCTCTATGGTTAAGGACAACCTGACAGTTTGGGTGTCAGTTGAATTTAAGTCAGATTCACAGCTCCACTGAGAAGCAGACTCCGCGAGGCAGGGCGTGAGAGCCGGCGTCGAGCCTCCTGTCAGGTCATTCGAAGAGGGGCCCGATTTAGGTCGGTCGGCGGCTTCAGCAAGCCCGAGGCCACGCGACGCTTCGCTGGTTGGATGGACCATGACAGATGTGTTTGGCCACCTCCCCGCGCTGGGGCTGTTGTGAGTGCCGTGGGAAACTATGTCCACCCTGTGCAGAATGCTCCACGCTTACTATGTGCCAAGCACTGTTCTAAGCACAGGGTTTCGTTCCAGCTTCCTGCAGCTGGCGACCGCAAAGAGCTCCTCCACGGGTCCCCGGCCCTGGCCAACTCCAACCGGGCGGCCCTGACCCGCGTCCACCATACGCCTACGCCCGCCTCTACCCAGTGCTTCTCGTGCAAGAGGATGGCTCCACCATCCACATCCACTACCGGGAGCCCCAGCACCTGCTGGCCATGCCGGTCGACATGGACACGCTGTCCCCGGAGGAGAGGAAGGCCAGGCTGCGGAGGCAGAACTCCAAGCTGGCCGTGAAGAAGGAGGAGGAGGAGCCCGAGGTCCTGGACGACTTCAAGCTGGACCGCTACCAAAAGTTCTGGAAGAAGAAATGGACCTGAGGCGGGGGCCAGCTGGCCCTCCTTCCCCACCCAGGTTGGCGCACGTCTAGCAACAAATACGGGGGCCCTGGGAGCCGGGGGTGGGCGAGCCCCGGCTCTTCACGTCTCCATCATCATCGTCACCACTGGCAGTATCTACTGAGCGCCCCCCCGTGTGCTGAACGTGGGGCACAGGATGGCCAAGTCGGAAGATCCAGTCCCCATCTTTCATTCAGTGGTATTTTATTGAGCCACTAAATAAATAAATAGACTTATTTATCTCTAGACTGTGAGCCCACTGTTGGGTAGGGACCGTCTCTATATGTTTTACTTGTACATATCTATTCTATTCATTTTATTTTGTTAATGTTTGGTTTTGTTCTCTGTCTCCCCCTTCTAGACTGTGAGCCCACTGTTGGGTAGGGACCGTCTCTATCTGTTGCCAACTTGGACTTCCCAAGCGCTTAGTACAGTGCTCTGCACACAGTAAGCGCTCAATAAATACGATTCATTGATTGAAGTCTTAATTTTGCATAGCTATACTGTTGCTTTCTTGCCAAGGAATGCATTTTCTTTTCTGTTTGTGCTTTCCAATTGACATATGAAAAAAGTGACAGAGAGAGAAATCCCAAAGACTCAGTGTGTGTGAACTCTCTCTTTAAGGAATTAGACATTTTGCATTGGAAGACTGTACACTTTGTTCATTCCTTTTGACTCCACCATACGCCTTGCCCAAGAAGCTCCGTATCAATTTGGTCTTCCCTCATCTTTCAATCCCCACATTCAACCTGTTGTGGCCTAGTGGAAAGCACACTGGCCCAGGAGCCGGAGGACGTGGGTTTGAATCTTGGCTCTGACACTTGTCTGCTGTGACCTTCGGTAAGTCACTTAACTTCCCGTATGCCTCAGTTTCCTCAGTTATAAAATTGGGATTAAATCATACTCCTTCTTAGACAGCCCCACATGGGACAGGGTCTGTGTCCACTACGATTAACTTGAATCTACCCCAGTGCTCCGAACGGTGCTTGGCACATAGAAAGCACTTAACAAATACAATTATTATTGTTATTATCATCATTATAGCCGAAAATCCCACTAGTTCTTCCTCCACATCTTGCCTTATGCTGTTGAGTGGTTCCCGACCCGCAGTGACTTCATGGACGCATTTCTCCCAGAATGCCCCACATCCACCTGCAATTGCTCTGGTAGTGGATCCGTAGAGTTTTCTTAGTAAAAAACATGGAAGTAGTTTACCACTGCCTTCTTCCGCGTGTTAAATTTGAGTCTCTATCCTTGACTCTCTCCCATGCTGCTGCTGCCCATATCTATTTCTTCCTCTCCACTCAAACAGCAACCACCACAGTCTAAACTCTGGTCATACCATGAGCCAGATGAATGCAATGATCCGTAGTGAATCCGTAGAGTTTTCTTGGTAAAAAATACGGAAGTGGCTTACCACCGCCTTCTTCCGCGTGTTAAATTTGAGTCTCTATCCTTGACTCTCTCCCATGCTGCTGCTGCCCATATCTATTTCTTCCTCTCCACTCAAAGAGCAACCACCGCAGTCCAAACTCCGGTCATACCATGAGCCAGATTAATGCAATAGCCGTCTTGTCCATCTCCCCACGCCCAGGCTCTGGCTCCTCCAATCTATACTGTACGCTGCTTTATGGACCAGATCCTTAAAGCACAGCTCAGCTTCACACCTCTCCTTCAACTCTTCCATTGGATTCTTGCGTCCTTCAAGGAAAAACACCTCACTCACATCCTCAAGGCACTCCACCCCATTCACCCCCTCTTACATAGCTGCTTTTTTCACCTGCTACTCCTCAGTTCACTCTCTCTCTTCCTCTTAGGGTACATTTTAAACAACACCAGTAATAATAGTAATAACAACCCAGCCCGCTCACTTTGCTTAACTAACGCAGACCTACTCACTGTACTTTGATCTCATATCTCTCACTACCCACATCTTCCCTCTGTCCCGGAACTCTTTCCCCCTCATATCCAACATTTATTCATTTGATCTTATTTCTTGAGTGCTTACTGTGTGCAGAGCACTGTACTAAGCGCTTGGGAGAGCACAATTCAATAATAAACAGAAACATGCCAAGGTCAGTTGGAGATCAAGTGCTGGGGTCATGGAACAAAATGGCAGGGAAGAGGCAGACACTGGGAGTTGCATGGTGAAGGGCTGATTAAGGATACCCTCCAGACAGCTTGGCTCAGTGGAAAGAGCCCGGGCTTTGGAGTCAGAGGTCAGGGATTCAAATCCCAGCTCTGCCAATTGCCAGCTGGGTGGCTTTGGACAAGTCACTTCACTTCTTTGTGCCTCAGTTCCCTCCTCTGTAAAATGGGGATGAAGACTGTGAGCCCCCCCGCGGGACAACCTGATCACCTTGGAACCTCCCCAGCACTTAGAACAGTGCTTTGCACATAGTAAGCGCTTAATAAATGCTATCATTATTATTATTATTATAATCCCCAAACCTGAAGCCCAAACACGACATCTACATAGCCAGACCCAAAAGCAGCATGGCCTAGTGGATACAACTCGCGCTTGGGAGTTAGTGGGCCTGACTTCTAATCCTGGCTCTGCCACTTGTCTGCGGTATGACCTTGGGCAAGTCACTTCACTTCTCTGTGACTCAGTTACCTCATCTATAAAATGGAGATTAAGACTGTGAGTTCTAGGTGGGACAGAGATTGTATCCAACCCTAATACCTCGTATCTATCCCAGTGCTTAGTACAGTGCCTGGCACAGAGTAAACGATTAACGAATGCCATTTAAAAGAAACAAAAGAATCCCAGATCATTCCAAGTGATGGCAACCACCCCACCATTTGACAGACCAGTCTTGGTTAGAGAAAGTAGAGAGCAGCATCTGAGCGGAAAGTTTTTCAATATCATTTGAGGGCTGATGGGGCTCTGGACTGCCTCCACTCTTATCATTGTGGGTGATTTCTGAGTGCATTAAGCCAGGCTATCAGACCCATCCCAGGAAATTGAGGAAGTATTTTCCCTGCCTGGCTGACTCCAGAGCTTCAGGAGACCAGGTGGTGTTCCAAAGACATTCACGCTACGAGAGACTTTCAGCATTAATAGCCAGTCCTTAATTTCATCCCATTTGAGATGTGCCTCGCCCATCTCGGCCCACCACTTTAGACCCTTTCAGGTAATTTTTTAATCTGGTAAAGATCTTTGAAAATGTCACTTTTGATATTCCTCTTGGAAGATTTCTCATGTATCATGACCTGTTCATTTAAAAGCCCCAAATAGGACTTGTGCTGCTTTCCATAATTGCCGTTCGATCCTGGAACTTTGCATGCTCACCCATTTTATCTAATTAAAGGATAAAATTGAAGATGTCAATTAAGGAGGATATGAGTTTCTCTTCATCCTTCCAACTACTGCCTCCCCTCCTTCTTAGAGGAAGGGCTGGCCTGATTTTCTTCCTCTCATTTCTTCATTTTCTAGTTCTGAACAGCATTTTTTGAGTCTTTTCAGGAAAGTGGAAATGAAAATGTTAATCAAACCGTATTGAGTTTTTAGTAAAGTAAGTTACATAGGCAAACTGTTGCTTGTGGAAACAATTTGGAAGCTGTGGCATCAGTGGTATTTATTGACTGCTTACTGTGAGCAGAGCATTGTACTAGGAAAGACAGTACAATCAATCAGATTTATTGAGGACTTACTATATGCAGACCACTGTACTAAACGCTCAAGAGAGCACAATATAACTATAAAGCTGACAACACAGTCCCTACACACAAGAAACTTACAGTCTACAAGGGGAGACAGGCATATTATTTTTGGTATTAGTTCATTGCTTATGATATGTTAAATACTGTTCTAAATATTGGGAAAGCAATGTGGCCTGGTGGATAGAACATGGGCCTGGAAATCAGAAGAACCTAGGTTCTAATACGGGCTCTGTCACATGTCTGCTGTGTGACCTTGAGCAAGTCACTTCACTTCTCTGTGCCTCAGTTCTCTCACCTGTAAGATGGGTATTAAGACTGTGAGCACTATGCGGGACACGGGCTGTTTCCAACCCGATTAGCTTGTGTCTACCCCAGGGCTCAGACCAGTGCCTGGCACACAGTAAACACTTGATAAATACCATCATCATTATTAGGGAAGATACAACTTAATTAGGTTGGACAGAATTCCTGACCTACATAGGGTTCACAGTCTAAATAGGAGAAAGAACAGGTATTGAATCCCCACTTTGCAGGTGAGCAAACGGAGGCATTGAAGTCATTCACAGATAGAGGAAATAATAAAGTATAAGGATAGCTCCATAAATGCTGCAGGATTGAGGTATCAAAGTGTATAAGAGTTGAGTGGTCACTGGGGAATTGCCCAGCTTGATATATGACAGATATAGCCAATAATTTAAAAAATGTCTCCACCACTTGTTCCTGTGTGATTTGGGGGCAAGTCACTTCACTTCTCTGTGCCTCAGTTACCTCATCTGTAGAATGGGGATTGAGATGTTGAGCCCCATGTAGGAGAGGGATTGGGTCGAGCCCCTCATCCCCCTCTCCATCTGCCCCATCTTACCTCCTTCCCTTCCCCACAGTACCTGTATATATGTATATATGTATGTACATATATTACTCTATTTATTTATTTATTTATTTTACTTGTACATATCTATTCTATTTATTTTATTTTGTTAGTATGTTTGGTTTTGTTCTCTGTCTCCCCCTTTTAGACTGTGAGCCCACTGTTGGGTAGGGACTGTCTCTATATGTTGCTAATTTGTACTTCCCAAGTGCTTAGTACAGTGCTCTTTACATAGTAAGCGCTCAATAAATACGATTGATTGATGGCCTCGTCTCTACCCCAGTGCTTAGGACAGTGCCTGGCACAGAGTTAATGCTTAGAAAATACCATTAAAAAAATGATCCTCTCAGGAACACCGATGAACTGTCCCATCAAGAACGGCACAGGACTCTCGAGCCTGAGGCCTCAGGACAGAGACCCTTCACGGAGCAATTCATTCAATCGTATTTATTGAGTTTTTACTGTGTGCAGAGCACTGTACAACTGCTTATAGTGGCTTGACTGGTGTCAATCATAGGCTTTCTTCCTTGCCAGTCCGGGGCATGGAGGGTAATGAGTGAGGTGGCAAACAGGAGTGCAGAGTGTATGTGTGCACTCTTTGCCCACATTCTCCAAATACAGGATGAACCTGGACTAGAAGTCATGTTATTGTGATTTTTTCTTTTTTAATGGCATTTGCTAAGTGTTTACTACATGCCAGGCACTGGACTAAGTCCCGGCATAAATAGATGATAATCAGGTTGGACACAGTCCATGTTCCAAATGGGGCTCACAGTCTTAATCCTCATTTTACAGATGAGGGGACTGAGGATCAGAGAAGGGAAACGTCTTGCCCAAGGTCACACAGCAGGCATGTGGTGAAATTGGGATTAGAACCGGTCCTCTGATTCCCAGATCTGTGTTCTGGCTACACTGCTTCTCATTCCCAATTTAACAAATACCACAGTTGTTATTACCTGTCAAGCATTCACATATGCACCCTTTCACTATAACTGTGGCATTTTTCAAGCACTTACTATGTTACAAGTGCTGAGGTAGATGCAAGCTAACCATGTTGGACCCAATCCATGTCCCACATGGGGCTCACAGTCTTAATCCCTGTTTTACAGATGAGGGAACTGAGGCCCAGACAAGTGAAGTGACTTGCCCAAGGTCACAGAGCAGACAAGTGGGGAAGCCGGGATTAGAACCCAGGTACTTCTGGCTCCCAGCCTGTGCTCTATCCACAAATCCATGCTACTTCTCAGTAAATAAATAAATGCATCCCCATCAACCTTCGAATAATTGCAAAAATGTTCCGACAAATGAGACGGGTACAGCTTAATACCGACTAGACATAGAAATGCTTACTCTCCTGCTAGCAGGAAGTTGTTGCTAATTGAGCTTTTCACCTTAAGACCTTCAACGGTGAATGCCCAATTGATGCTGAAAAGGTCTGCGGTTCAGAATTTCCAGGTGGTAAGCAAAGATCGCATTTATGAAAATGACTAAAGCTCCTCAACCCCTTTGATGTATAAAAAGAAATACGTGCGGTTAAAGTCAGATCCCTCTTGAAAAGAACAGTTTGCAAAGAGAGGCAGAATTATTGTAATTAAACTCCGTACTTTTTTCCTGTTGCTCAGCCCTTGGGAGCTGTCGGCGCTGAAGTGAAGTGCGTATTATTAAGTGGCAGTTTACAGTCTCTTCAATGGAGTTTGTGAGTCAAACCGCATTAGCCTCATTTCCCAAGTGGCTTGATAGAGCACTGAGAGGAAAGGAGGTTTTAGAGCTGAACTTTTTGGAGAGGGAGGTGTGTGCTTGGCTGTGGATGGCTTCAGGTGGATTGTGGAGATCTCTGAATGTTTGTAGTCATGTGGAAATGTGCCGGGAGGTTTATGACAGTAAAGTATGTGGGGATGATGAATGTGTGTGTTTCTGTGCTGTGGAAATGTATTTCTGTGAGTAGAGAAGGTGTGTGTGTGTGTGTATATACACATACATGCAGCCGAGTGGGTGTGTGTATATATATGTATATGTGTATGTATACATATATATACACATACTTTTTTTAATGGTACTTATTAAGCATTTACCATATGCCAGGCACTTTACTAATCACTGGAGAAGACACAAGTTAATCAGGTTGGAAACAATCCAAGTCCCACAAGGGGCTCACCATTTTATCTTTTCATCCATTTATTCAATCGTATTTATTGAGTGCTTACTGTGTGCAGAGCACTGTACTAAGGGCTTGGGAAGTACAGGTTGGCAACATATAGAGACGGACCCTACCCAACAGTGGGCTCGCAGTCTAGAAGGGGGAGACAGAGAACAAAACACAAAACATACTAACAAAATAAAATAGACTAAATATGTGCAAATAAAATAAGTAAATAGAGTAATAAATACGTACAAACATATATACATATATACAGGTTGTGTGGGGAGGGGAAGGAGGTAAGGCGGGGGGATGGGGAGGGGGAGGAGGGCGAGAGGAAGGAGGGGGCTCAGTCTGGGAAGGCCTAATCCCAGATCTTAATCCCCATTTTACATAATAATAATAATGATGGCATTTGTTAAGCACTTACTATGTGAAAAGCACTGTTCTAAGCACTGGGGAGGTTACAAGGTGATCAGGTTGTCCCACAGGGGGCTCACAGTCTAAATCCCCATTTTACAGATGAGGTAACTGAGGCCCAGAAAAGTTAGAAAGCTGATAAGAAAGCTGAGAAGCAGTGGAGTCGGAATTTGAACCCATGACCTCTGACTCCAAAGCCCGCGCTCTTTCCACCGAGCCACGCTGCTTCTCTAGATAAGATAGCTGAGGCATGGAGACTTGTCCAAGGTCACAGAGTAGATAAGTGGCGGAGCTGGAATTAGAACCCACATCCTTCTCACTCCCAGGATTGTGCTCTATCCACTGAGTGCTTTCTGTGTGCAGATCACAATACTAAGTGCTTGGGAGAGTCCAGTACAACGGACAGTCGCTCTACAGAGCTCATCCAACCTGCCACCAGCCCCTTTCACCCTGCAATGGGTAACTACCTCCTCTGCATCCAGCTATTTGTTAAGCGCTTATACATTCCAGGCATTGAACCAAGCGCTGAATAGGTACAAGATAATTAAGTCAGATACAGTCCGTGTCCCACATGGGGCTCAAGGTCTTAATCCCCATTTTAATCCAACAGCATTTATGAACATACCTTTAAATAATAATAACAATAATGATGGCATTTGTTAAGCCCTTACTATGTGCAAAGCACTAAGTGCTGGGGGGATACAAGGTGATCAGGTTGTCCCACGTGGGGCTTAATCCCCATTTTACAGATGAGGTAACTAAGGCTCAGAAAAGTGAAGTGACTTGCCCAAAGGTCACACAGCAGGCGTGTGGTGGAGCCGGGATTCAAACCCACAACCTCTGACTCCAAAGCCAATGCTCTTTCCACTGAGCCACGCTGCTTCTCCAATGATATATGGAGAATGATATATTAAGTGATAGATTATAAATTATTTATTCATAAAAATATCTGTCTCCCCCTCTAAACTGTTAGCTTCTTATGGGAAGGGAATGTATCTGCTAATTTTGCTGTATTGTACAATCCCAAGTGCTTAATACAGTACTGTGCACATAGTAAGTGCTCAATAAATATTATTGTTCGATTGATTTTAGAAATAGGAGGTAACTGAGGCACAGAGATATTAAGTGACTTGCCCAAGGCCACACAGTAGACAAGTGGCAGAGCTGGAATTAGAACCCAGGTCCTCTGATTCCCAGGCCTGTGCTCTTTCCACTGGGCCACCCTGAGCCCATTGTTGGGTAGGGACCGTCTCTTTATGTTCCCGACTTGTACTTCCCAAGCGCTTAGTACAGTGCTCTGCACACAGTAAGAGCTCATTAAATACTATTAAATGAATGCAAGAATGAATGCTTCTAGGGGGTGTCACATCTCTAGGCAAATGATCCCTGCCGATGGTTGTCCCCAATGCATATTTGCCACTAAACAGGGGAGTCCATTTTTCCAGAATTCATTAGGTTGTTCGCGAAACGTAGGCTTTCAACTGGACCGTGTATTTCTGTTTTACATCCTTTTCATATTCATGTCTTCCCAAGCTCCTGGAGGGAATTCAATCTGAAATTCTAATGCGGGCCGAGGCAAAATGGAAAAGCAATGTCTCAGACTGCTTCACAGTTGAAGCAGAGTTTTCAATCCTCCCAAACACATTGTTGCTAACGTATTGCAAAAGACACGTCTTGCCTCAGAGCTTGATTGCTTTTATTGATTAACGCTAGAGTCGATTTGCGGGATCTCAGACTGCCTCGGAGAATGGCTGATCCTGAAAGAATAAGGTCAAGCAAGTTGGAAAACCCTCACAGTATTCCAGAGAGGAAGCGGCTTCCCTTCTGCTTGGACAGAACTGGACAGCGAGGAACTGAACTAAAGAAAGACTTCACCTCTAAAACAAACTCACACCCAAAGTTAATCAGAGAAGCACAGCGGCCTAGTGGAGAGATCATGGGCCCCGGGGGTTAGAGGACCCGGGTTCTAATCCTGGCTCTGCCACTTGTCTGCTGTGTGAACTTGGACAAGTCATTTGTCTGCTCTGTGTCTTAGTTACCTCATCTGTGAAATGGGGATTAAGACTGTGAACCCCATATGGGACAGGGATTGTGTCTCACCTGATTACATTGTATCTACCCCAGTGTTTAGTACAGTGCCTGGAATATATAACGTGAGCCCATTGTTGGGTAGGGACTGTCTCTATAATGTTGCCGACTTGTACTTCCCAAGCGCTTAGTACAGTGCTCTGCACACAGTAAGCACTCAATAAATGCGATTGAATGAATGAATGAATATAGCAGTTGATAGGTACATTCCCTTCCACAGTGAGCCTGCAGTCTAGAGTATTAAGGAAAATATTCTCCTGGAGTAAAGTGAATTTGTTCCTGATACTGGTGTCCCAGGTTCAGTGGCTCTATGATAATAATGATAATAATAATAATAATAATAGTATTTGTTAAGTGCTGTATTGACAAGGCATTGTTTATAACAGTTGAGCCAATCCCAATACTACTGGTATGTAGTCCTTGAAAATGTGCTTGTATTGTTTTGTTTTGTTGTCTGTCTCCCCCTTCTAGACTGTGAGCCCGTAGTTATCATCATCATCATCAATTGTATTTATTGAGCGCTTACTGTGTGCAGAGCACTGTACTAAGCGCTTGGGAAGTACAAGTTGGCAACATATAGAGACAGTCCCTACCCAACAGTGGGCTCACAGTCTAAAAGGGGGAGACAGAGAACAAAACCAAACGTACTAACAAAATAAAATAAATAGAATAGATATGTACAAGTAAAATAAATAAATAAATAGAGTAACAAATATGTACAAACATATATACATATATACAGGTGCTGTGGGGAAGGGAAGGAGGTAAGATGGGGAGAAGGAGAGAGGGACGAGGGGGAGAGGAAGGAAGGGGCTCAGTCTGGGAAGGCCTCCTGGAGGAGGTGAGCTCTCAGCAGGGCCTTGAAGGGAGGAAGAGAGCTAGCTTGGCGGATGGGCAGAGGGAGGGCATTCCAGGCCCGGGGGACGACGTGGGCCAGGGGATGATGGCGGGACAGGCAAGAACGAGGTACGGTGAGGAGATTAGTGGCGGAGGAGCGGAGGGTGCGGGCTGGGCAGTAGAAGGAGAGAAGGGAGGTGAGGTAGGAGGGGGCGAGGGGATGGACAGCCTGGAAGCCCAGGGTGAGGAGTTTCTGCCTGATGCGCAGATTGATCGGTAGCCATTGGAGGTTTTTGAGGAGGGGAGTGATATGTCCAGAGCGTTTCTGGACAAAGATAATCCGGGCAGCAGCATGAAGTATGGATTGAAGTGGGGAGAGACACGAGGATGGGAGATCAGAGAGAAGGCTGATGCAGTAGTCCCGACGGGATAGGATGAGAGCTTGAATGAGAAGGGTAGCGGTGTGGATGGAGAGGAAAGGGCAGAGCTTGGCAATGTTGCGGAGCTGAGACCGGCAGGTTTTGGTGACGGCTTGGATGTGAGGGGTGAACGAGAGAGCGGAGTCGAGGATGACACCAAGGTTGCGGGCTTGTGAGACGGGAAGGATGGTAGTGCCGTCGACAGAGATGGGAAAGACAGGGAGAGGGCAGGGTTTGGGAGGGAAGACAAGGAGTTCAGTCTTGGACATGTTGAGTTTTAGGTGGCGGGCAGACATCGGGATGGAGATGTCCTGAAGGCAGGAGGAGATGCGAGCCTGAAGAGAGGGGGAGAGAGCAGGGGCAGAGATGGAGATCTGGGTGTCATCAGTGTAGAGATGATAGTTGAAGCCATGGGAGCGAATGAGGTCACCGAGGGAGTGCGTGTAGATCGACAACAGAAGGGGACCAAGCACTGAACCTTGGGGAACCCCCACAGTAAGGGGATGGGAGGGGGAGGAGGAGCCTGCAAAAGAGACTGAGAATGAACGACCGGAGAGATAAGAGGAGAACCAGGAGAGGACGGAGTCTGTAAAGCCAAGGTCAGATAGCGTGTTGAGGAGAAGGGGTGGGCCACAGTGTCGAAGGCAGCTGAGAGGTTGAGGAGGATTAGGATGGAGTATGGGCCGTTGAATTTGGCAAGCAGGAGGTCATTGGTGACCTTTGAGAGGGCAGTTTCCGTGGAATGTAGGGTACAGAAGCCAGACTGGAGGGGGTCGAGGATGAGACAGCGACTGCATCCAATCTGATGACCTTGTATCTAGCACAGTGCTTGGCACCTAATAAGCACTTAACTTGAATGGTAAACATGAGAAACAGCACGGTGTAGTGGATAGAGCATGTGTCTGGGATTCAGAAGGTCATGGGTTCTAATCCCAGGTCCGCCACTTACTTGCTGTGTGACCTTGGGCAAATCACTTTACCTCTCTGTGCCCCAGTTACCTCATATGTAAAATGGGGATTAAGAATATGAGCCCCACATGGGACTAGGATTGTGTCCAACCTGATTACTGTGTATCTACCCCAGTGCTTAGCATGTAGTAAGAATTTAACAAATACCACAATTATTATTATTATTGAGAAGCAGCGTGGCTCAGTGGAAAGAGCACAGGCTTGTGAGTCAGAGGACATGGGTT
Source organism: Tachyglossus aculeatus (assembly GCF_015852505.1). Lineage (NCBI taxonomy): Eukaryota > Metazoa > Chordata > Mammalia > Monotremata > Tachyglossidae > Tachyglossus > Tachyglossus aculeatus. Next base: position 30,446,328 of record NC_052088.1, on the reverse strand, counting down.
CTAATCCCAGCTCTACCACTTGTCAGCTGTGTGACTTTGGGCAAGTCACAACTTCTCTGTGCCTCAGTTACCTCATCTGTAAAATGGGGATTATGACTGTGAGTCCCAGGTGGGACAACCTGATCACCTTGTAACCACCCCAGCGCTTAGAACAGTGCTTCACACATAGCAAGTGCTTAACAAATGCCATTATTGTTAATATTATTAGAGAAGCAGCGTGGCTTAGTGGAAAGAGCACCGGTTTGGGAGTCAAAGGTCGTGGGTTCTAATCCTGGCTCCGTCACTTGTCAGCTGTGTGAGTTTGGGCAAGTCACTTAACTTCTCTGTGCCTCAGTTACCTCATCTGGAAAATGGGGATTAAGACTGTGAGCCCCCCCCGGGACAACCAGATCACCTTATAACCTCCCCAGCGCTTAGAACAGTGCTTTGCTCATAGTAAGCGCTTAATAAATGCCATCACTATTATTATTATTAAGAATGTGATCCCTACGTGGGACAACCTGATTATCTTGTAGTCTCCCCAGCGCTTAGAACGGTGCTTGGCACAAAGTAAGCGCTTAACAAATACCATCATTATTAATTATTTCTGGAGACTCACCTCACCCCCTTAGCTAGCTGTTCCCAATGCATACCTTTGCTGAAAGACATTCCCTTACCATTACCCTATTATCTAAGATCCAATGCCTAAGTTCCTTGGAAAGAAAATGATATCAGATTTTAAGGAATTGGTGTTATTATCGTGGCCATTTTAACCACTTTATTCCATATTATCTCTGAAGCTGAACACATGAAAGTAAAAAGCTTTAAAACTCAGGTAATAAGGATATTTCTTTCACCCGTATTCCCCGCCAGAAGCTGTATTCATTGCTCTGCAAAACTTTAGGGAAGCAGCAGGGTGGAGTGGATAGAGCGAGGGCCTGGGGGCCAGAAGGTCATGGGTTCTAATCCCAGCTTCGCCACTTGTCTTCTGTGTGGCCCTGGGCAAGTCACTTCACTTCTCTGGGCCTCAGCTACCTCATCTGTAAAATGGGGATTAAGACGGTGAGCCCCCTGTGGGGCAGGGACTATATCTATGCCAGTGTTTGGAGCAGTGTTTGACACGTAGTAAGCACTTAAAAATACCATAATTGTTATCCCTGTGTTTGCAGTTTCATGATCTGGAATACTATGATGGGAACATCTAGACTAAGTATTCCGTGGGGAATAAAGCAGGTAAGAGAACCTCTCGCCACAACCTGTTGGGGGAAAACTGTTTTGAAATGGCATTTTTGGTTTTGATGGAGGACCAGCATTGCTCAGGGGAAAGAGCCCAGGCTTGGGAGTCAGAGGTCATGGGTTCAAATCCCCGCACCGCCGATTGTCAGCTGTGTGACCTTGGGCAAGTCACTTAGCTTCTCTGTGCCTCAGTTACCTCATCTGTAAAAGGGGGATTAATACTGTGAGCCCCACATGGGACAACCTGATCACCTTGTATCCTCCTGAGCGCTTAGAACAGTGCTTTGCACATAGTAAGCGCTTAACAAATGCCATTATTATTATTATTATTACTATTATTATTCCCACTTTACACTGTCTTTCTCAGGGAGAGTGGATTCAGTTACCATCTCTATGAGAATGACCACAACTCTCTGTCTCTAACCCTGTACTGGCCTGTGGCCTCTGACCTCCAATCCTGCATCGCCTCTTCTTAATGATGGTATTTGTTAAGCACTTACTATGTGTCAAGCACTGTTTTAAATGCTGGCATAGATACGACCTAATCAGGTTGGACATAGTCCCCTGTCCCACACGAGGCTCACAATCAACCCCCATTTTACAGATGTGGTAACTGAGGCCCAGAGGAGTTACATGACTAGCCCAAGGTCATACAGCAGACAAGTAGAAGAGCTAGGATTAGAATCCATGACCTTCTGACTCCAATAGGCCCATGCTCTGTTCACTATACCATGCTGCTTCTCTACACATGGATGTTGGATGTCTCTACTTGGATGCTGCACCAAACATCTCACACTCACTATTTCTGAACTCCTCTTCTTTCCTCTTAAACCCACTCCTCCTGGTATCTTTCCCATTTCAGTGATTTTGTTCTTCCCAAGAACTTAGTGCAGTGCATTGTGCTAGGTGGGTGCTAAATAAATAGTCTTCCTCCTCCTCCTACTGAATAGATCAGCGTGTTTACCAACTCTATGATATTGTTCTCTTCCAAGTGCTCTGCATGCTGTAAGTGCTCAATAAATGACCAATTTAGTGATTGCATTTGCTACAAGTGTAGCACTTGCTACATAGAAGAGCACTATATTAAACACCTGGGAGCATACAGTACAACAGAGATCATTATCATCAGTGGTATTTATTGATTACTTCCTGAGTGCAGAGCACTGTACTAAGCTGTTGGGAGAGTAGAATACAACAGAAATGGTAGACACATTCCTTGCCCTCAAGGAGATTTACCATCGAGCTAGCAAATGGAAGTTCATTAGAAAAGATTCCACAAAAGTGAACAGATACAATATGCAAAATCTCTTAGCTAGAAATTTCACTAGAGCCAAACTAGAGCACTTGCTACATAGAAGAGCACTATATTAAACGCTTGGGAGCATACAGTACAACAGAGATCATTGTCATCAGTGGTATTTATTGATTACTTCCTGAGTGCAGAGGACTGTACTAAGCTGTTGGGAGAGTAGAATACAACAGAAATGGTAGACACATTCTTTGCCCGCCAAATTTAACATCAAGCTAGCAAATGGAAGTTCATTAGAAAAGATTCCACAAAAGTGAACAGATACAATATGCAAAATCTCTTAAGCTAGAAATTTCACTAGAGCCAAACACCTCTTGACATATCTGATGGGTCTTGAGGTTTATTACACAATTTATGGGAAGTGAAACCTGGCTTAGTCTTTGGGGTGACATATTGCATATAATGTATTTGATGAATATCCCACTGGCATTTTTTTGGATATGACTGATTTGGATCTCAAGGCATTGTAAATATCTTTACTTTTGACTCCGGCATCTATTACTTTTCCTTCTCAATTTTCAATCTCCCAGAGAACTCTGGAAGAACACAGGGTGAAGCCCATATTTCTCCCAGGTTTTGGGAAGACTCACCATCCCCTTTTTTCCTACTGAAAGTTGTCTTTTCTCAGAAAAATTGGCAGTGTGGCTTAGGGGATAGAGCACAGCCTGAGAGTCGGAGGACTTAGGTTCTAATCCTGGCTCTGTTATTTGTCTGCTGTGTGACCTTGGGCAATTCACAGGGAAGTCTCTGTGGCACATGAGGCTCACATTCTAAGGGGGAGAGACAAGAGCTGTTTTAGCCCCATTTTTATATTTGAGGAGAGGAAGATATAGAAAAGTTAAGTAACTTGCCCCCAGACACATAGCAGGCAAATGGCAGAGTCAGGATTAGAACCCAGATCTCCTGACTCCAGGCCCTTTGCTTAGAGGCTGAATGGTATAAGCATGTACTACTACTACTACTAATAATGATGGCATTCATTAAGCACTTACTATGTGAAAAGCACTGTTCTAAGTGCTGGGGAGGTTACAAGGTGATCAGGTTGTCCCACGGGGGGCTCAGTCTTGATCCCCATTTTACAGATGAGGTAACTGAGGCGCAGAGAAGTGAAGTGACTTGCCCAAAGTCACACAGCTGACAAGTGGCGGAGCCGGGGTTTGAACCCACGACCTCTGACTCCAAAGCCCGGGCTCTTTCCACTGAGCCACACTGCTTCTCTGCTAGAGTGGAAGTCCAAGGAAGAGGTTGGAGTTGCCATAGTTTTAAGAATATAGTGGTGGGGGAATAACTGAAAACTGTCCAAGGAAAGTATAATGAATGTAACAAAGTGGCAAGGAGCAGCGTGGCTCAGTGGAAAGGGCACGGACTCTGGAGTCAGAGGTCATCATCACCATCATCAGTCATATTTATTGAGCACTTACTATGTGCAGAGCACTGTACTAAGGGCTTGGGAAGTACAAGGTCATGGGTTTAAATGTAAGCCAGAGGACCTGGGTGCTAATCCCTCCTCCACCATGCACCTGCTGAGTAACATAAGTCAAGTCACTCACTTTCTCTGTGCCTCACTTACCTCATCTGTAAAATGGGGATTCAATCCTCCTCCCTCCTACTCCCCTATGAGCCCTGTTTGGGGTAGGGACTGTGTCCAACCTGGTTGTCTCATTTCTACTCCAGCACTTAGTACAGTGCTGGGCACTTAGTAAGTGTGTGGTGAGCAAGAGTGACTCCATTTTCACCTCCTCCAGGAGGCCTTCCCTGAATGAGCCCCCTTTTTTCTCTCCTCCTCCCCATCACCCCGCCCTACCTCCTTCCCCTCCCCACAGCACCTGTATATATGTTTGTACAGATTTATTACTCTATTTTACTTGTACATATTTACTATTCTATTTCTTTTGTTAATACTGTGCATCTAGCTTTATTTTTATTTATTTTGATGACCTGACACCTGTCCACATGTTTTGTTTTGTTGTCTGTCTCCCCCTTCTAGACTGTGAGCCCGTTGTTGGGTAGGGACTGTCTCTTTATGTTGCCAACTTGTATTCATTCATTCATTCATTCAATCGTATTTATTGAGCGCTTACTGTGTGCAGAGCACTGTACTAAGCGCTTGGGAAGTACAAGCTGGCAACATATAGAGACAGTCCCTACCCAACAGTGGGCTCACAGCCTAGAAGGGGGAGACAGAGAACAAAACAAAACATATTAACAAAATAAAATAAATAGAATAAATATGTACAAATAGTAGGGACCGTCCCAACAGTGGGCTCACAGTCTAGAAGGGGGAGACAGAGAACAAAACAAAGCATATTAACAAAATAAAATAAATAGAATAAATATGTACAAATAGCAGGGACCGTCTCTATATGTTGCCAACTTGTACTTCCCAAGTGCTTAGTACAGTGCTCTGGACACAGGAAGTGCTCAATAAATATGATGGAATGAATGAATTTTGTAACGCAGAAGCCATTTCCTAAGAGACGGGTCTTTGACCCCATGAGCAACGAGGTCAAAGGAGGAATTGGAGGAGAAACTGAATTATCTTGCTGAGAAGTTTGAGGAGGACCTGAAATGCTGAGGAGAGATGGAATTAGAGAAGCAGCGTGGCTCAGTGGAAAGAGCATGGGTTTTGTAGTCCAGAGGTCATGGGTTCAAATCCCAGCTCCACCAATTGTCAGCTGTGTGACTTTGGGCAAGTCACTTCACTTCTCTGGGCCTCAGTTCCCTCATCTGTAAAATGGGGATGAAGACTGTGAGCCCCCCGTGGGACAACCTGATCACCTTGTAACCTCTCCAGCGCTTAGAACAGTGCTTTGCACATAGTAAGCGCTTAATAAATGCCATTAAAAAAATTTTTTTTGCAGAGGTGTTTGAGGAGGAACTAAACTGCCCTTCCAATGGGATAAGTCCATGGGGTAGATAAGGTGGGGTGAGGCAGCCGTCTTCCCTGGCTTCACCAGGTAACCAGCCGAAGACAGCAGGCCATCGGAGCAGCAAATTGGGCTGCAACCTTCTTGAAACAACCAATAAGAGGGTGAAACCACCTAAGCCAAGATCCCTAGGCAGGCTGTGGCAAAACCATCTAAGACATTCACCCATCCAATCTTATTTATTGAGCGTTTACTGGGTGCAAAGCACTGTAGTAATTTCCTGGGAGAGTACAATATAACAACAGACACAACCCTGCCCACAGCGAGTTCACAGTTTAGAGGGGGAGGCAGATATTAATATAAATAAATGGATAAATAAGTAAATTACAGATAGATTCAGGTATGTGCTGTGTGGATGGAGGGAGAATGAATTCATTCATTCAATCGTATTTATTGAATATAAATAAATAGATAAATAAGTAAATTACAGATAGATTCAGGTATGTGCTGTGTGGATGGAGGGAGAATGAATTCATTCATTCAATCGTATTTACTGAGTGCTTATTGTGTGCAGAGCACTGTACTAATGAAGGAGCAAGTAAGAGCGGCACAGAAGGGAGTGGGAGAAGAGCAGAGGAGGGCTTAGTTTGGAAGGCTTCTTGGAGGAGATGGGCCTTCAATAAGGTTTTGAAGCAGGGAGAGCAATTATCTGTCTGATATGAGGAGGGGCGAGAGGTCGGCAGTGAGATAGACGAGGTTGAGGTACATTGAGAAGTTAGCACTAGAGGAATAAAGTGTGCTGGCGGAGTTGTAGGAGAGTAGCCAGGTGAGGTAGGAAGGGGCAAGATGGTTAAGTGCTTTAAAGCCAATGGTGAGGAGTTTTTGTTTGATGTCAAAGTGGATGGGCAACCACTGCTCTGAATGTTTTTGGAAGGAAAATGATTCAGGCAGCAGAATGAAGTATGGGCTGTAGTGGGGAGGTGACAGGAGACAAGAGGTCAGCAAGGAGACTGATATAATCATCAAGGTAGGATAGGATAAGTGCTCGGATCAGTGCAGTAGCAGTTTGGATGGAGAGGAAAGGGTGGATTTTGGCAATGTTGTGAAGGAAAGAACTGATAGGAATCTGTGATGGCTTGAATATGTACTGAGACGTCTACTGCAGCCAGGAGTCACACGGCGGGCAGCCAGACTCCTTGAACTCTTCCAACGTGGGATCATCTGCATGGACTTGGGGAGACCAGTTGGTTTGGTGGCTATGTGTGTGGTAATTTGTGGGAGGGAGAGGGAGAGGGGAGGAGGGAGAGAGAGAGTGTGTGTACATGCATCTACTCTCTGTTCTTAGTAGGTTAAGTTTGAAATAAAGTCCTCCACTGCATACAGTGGTGGTTTGGTTTCACTTTGAACTTGTCATTGAACACCAAATATTAAGAGGAGCCAAAATCCCCAAGGAAGGGCTCATAGTTTGAGCGCTTGTTATTAAAGGGAGCCAAAATCCCCAGGGACAGATAAATTGAGCACCTGATATCAGGGGGAGACAAATCCTCAGGAGAGGGCTCATAGATTAAGCACCTAATATTAAGGTGGGGACAATTCCCCGGCATTGAGCTCATGACAAGTGTTTAATGAATACTATTATTCTTTATTATTATTGTTGCCTCCTTGTCTCTGACAGCATTGCAGAAGGAGTTATCATATTTGCTGGGACAGTGATGGCTTTTCTTCTTTTCCTCATCTCTTTTTATTGTTCCTGGATTGTTTCCCAGGGCTGAGATGGGAGAGTGAGGCGAGGAGAAGAAAAGGATGGATACCTCTATGTCTAAATGGTTTTGTATTGCTCTGGACAAACTGGCTCCTGGAGTCAGCCCTACAGAGCTTATATATGTATATATGTACAGACAAATATATATAGTAAACATATACAAATATATTTATTTAATATAAATAAATATAATAGATATTATAATAAATAATATTATATATTTATTATTATAAATAATAAATATGATAAATAAATATAATGCAAATATACACACACATATATATATGCCTATGGAAAGTACATAGGCCCAGTACATAGAAAGTACATAGGCCATATATAAACAGTACATAGGCCATATATACATAGTATATAGTACATAGTATTATAGTACATATATATATGTATGTACTATATACTATATATATGTGTGTATATTTGTAGTCTGTCTCCCCCTTCTAGACTGTAAGCCCGTTGTTGAGTAGGGGCCGTCTCTATATGTTGCCGACTTGTAGTTCCCAAGTGCTTAGTACAGTGCTCTGCACAGTCAGTGCTCAGTAAATATGATTGAATGAATATTCATTATAATTTTTTATTTATATTAGCATCTCTCTTCCCCTCTAGACTGTGAGCTCATTGCAGGCAGGGAATGTGTCTGTTGTTCGTATTGTACTCTCCCAAGTGTTTAGGCCAGTGCTCTGCTCACAGGAGGCATTCAAGAAGTTGTGCGGCCTAGTGGAAAGAGCACTGGCCTGGGAATCAGAGGACCTGGGTTCTAATTCTGACTCTGCCACTTATCTGCTATTCGGCCTTGGGCAAGTCGCTGAACTTCTTTGGGCTTCAGTTTCCTCATCTGTAAAATGGAGATTAAGACTGAGCCCCTAGAGGGAAAATGAACTGTTTCCCACCTATCTTGTATCTACCCCAGCACGTACTATAATGCTTGGAACAGAAGAAGCATTTAAATACTATTATGATTATTATTACTACTACTAATAAATATCATTGATTGCTAGATGGAGTCAGGAGAGGCTGTTAGTCATCACAGATGACTACAGGCAGGGAACATGTCTGCTATTTCTGTGGCCCTCTCCCAAGTGCTTAGTGCAGTTGTCTGCACTTTGCAAGCACTCCATAAATACCACTGATTGATTTATTGATGACAGTGACCACAGAAGATGAGAAAGAAAGAGACAGGCCTGTTTTTTGGGCTAGAACATAAAGAATTGGAGCCCCAGCGTAGCGAAGGAATCGATTTTCAGAGCTCATTCTGGGATTCTTACAGGCCAAGATGGGATCCAGGTTAGAGTCCTCCCTGCCAGGCTGGTTACTTAACAAAATCCCAGAGGGAGGAAAGACATTTCCTACTGTCTCAGCTCCACTTCTTTCCCATAAAGCTTTGGCTCAGGATGAAATGGAGGTGAAGTAGGGAGGAGTGGACTCCTCCCAGCTCAAAGTGGACAGGGAATATGTCTATTTATTGTTTTGTTGTACTCTCCAAAGCACTTAGTACAGTGCTTTGCACACAGTAAGCACTCAATAAGTATGACTGAATGAATTAATGAACTGAGTTACCCTCAGTCCTTCCCTTCCCTTTCTTTCCGAATAATGCTCATGATATTCACTGTGGTATTTGTTAAACTCTTATTATTGGCCATGCACTGTGTTAAGCAATGGAGAAGGTACAAGACAGTTACCTTAGACAGAGTCCCTGCCCCAAATGGGGCTGATCTTCTTATGGGGAGGGAGAACAGCTATTTAATTCCCATTTACAAATGAGAAAATGGAGGCACAGAGATGCTAAGTGACCATCCCAAGGTCACACAACAGGCAGAAGTGGGATTAGGGTACCAGTCCTCTAACCCCCAGGTTTATGTACTTTCCATAGGCTACCAGGACTTAACTACTATTATTATTATTAATACTATCATTATAATTATTATTATTCAAAGGGCTTGAATTGTTGAACATCTGGGTCCTGTCAAAGCACAGAGAGGTCATGAGAAATTAGGATTTGGGTTCTGTGACCCCTGTTCTCATTGGCCACCAGGCCTTAAATTCATTCATTCATTCAATCGTATTTATTGAGCACTTACTGTGTGCAGAGCACTGTACTAAGCGCTTGGGAAGTACAAGTTGGCAACATTAATGTTAAATTTTAATATTAATTAATGTTAAATATTATTGTTATTATTATTGCTATTATCATTGTTATTATTATTATTCAAAGGGTTTATGTTGTTGTGATCATGAGGGACAATAATCAGCAGATTTGTTGGAATGCGTGTTGTATTTTTGATGTCCATATATCTTTAATTGGAAATCTTTCCAGCTGGATTTCTCCAATCACTGCTGTGGCTAGCTAGGCACTCACAGAAATTAGATTCCAAAGAAAATGTTAACAAGGCAAAAAAAAAAAAAGCATAAAACCGAAACGACAAATGTGTTGATAACACGGCTCAGAGGCGAACTCTGCTGACAAGTATTTTCCACAGAGGGAAGTAAGCATACTCCCAGGGAATGGAATGAATGATAGGAGAACCTTCAGTCAATCATATTTATTGAGCGCTTACTGTGTGCACAGCATCTCTCCATCATCTCGTTCCCTCCTACCTCACCTCCCTTCTCTCTTTTTCCAGTCCAGCCCACACACTCCGCTCCTCTGCCATCGCTAACCTCCTCACTGGGCCTCGTTCTCACCTGTCCCGCCGTCGACCCCCGGCCCATGTCCTACCTCTGGCCTGGAATGCCCTCCCTCCTCACATCAACCAAACTAGCTCTCTTCCCTCTTCAAAGCCCTACTGAGAGCTCACCTCCTCCAGGAAGCCTTCCCTGACTGAGCCCCCCTTTTCCTCTGCTCCTCCTCCTCCCCTCCCCATTGCCCCAACTCCCTCTCTCTGCTCTAGCCTCTTCCCCTATCCTCAGCACTTGTACACATTTATTACTGTATTTATTTTATTAATGACGCATATCTGTAATTCTATTTATCTATTTTGATGGTATTGATGCCCGTCTATTCACTTTGTTTCATTGTCTGTCTCCCCTTAAGACTGTGAGCCCCATGTGGGACAACCTGATTACCTTGTATCCCCCCCAGTGCTTAGAACAGTGCTTTGCACATAGTAAGCACTTAACAAATGCCATCATTATTGTTATTATTAATAGACTTTGAGCCCATTGTTGGGTAGGGATTGTCTCTATTTGTTGCCAAATTGTACTTTCCAATCACTTAGTACAGTGCTCTGCACACAATAAGCACTCAATAAATACAATTGAATGATGAATGAATGAACTATACTAAATGCTTGGTAGAAGACAATATAATAAACAGGCACATTCCTCTCTCACACTGAGCTTATAGTCTAGAGGATAATACAGTCTTCAGGATAATACAGTCCAAATTGTAGAGAAAATATTATAGGCTATTTTCCTAACATCAGATGATAATATAGACTGTGGAGCCCATTGTTGGGTAGGGACTGTTTCTATATGTTGCCGATTTGTACTTTCCAAGCGCTTAATACAGTGCTATGCACACAGTAAGCGCTCAGTAAATACGATTGAATGAATGGATGAATAATAGTGATATTTGTTAAGAATTTACTATATGCCATGCCCTCTACTAAATGCTGGGGTAGATACAAGATAATCAGGCCCTATATGGGGCTCACAGTCTAAGCAGGAGGGAGAACAGCTATTGAATCCCCATTTTGCAGAACCCAAGTCCTCTGACCTCCGGGCCCGAGCTCTTTCCACAAGGCCATGATGCTTCTAGTAGGGATGTAGAGGGTGAAATTATGTACATTAGAGGATACATTATTCCGGATCAAGATGAATTTCCAAGACTGTGTCCCCACATATCCTGCTGCTCTTACTGGGGCCAGAAATCTGGGCTGGGAGAAATTAGTCTGATTCCATAAATACAGTTCTCATATACTCTCTTCCTAACCACCTGCAACTTTTCCAGAACTTGCTTTTTTTAAAAAAAAAATTGCAACTGATGAATGATTTCTGACCCACTCAGTTACCATAGATAACTAGAGAGTTGGATTTTATATCAAACTTCATACCCTCCCTAGATATGAAGAAAAATGCTCATATAATGGAATAACCAATGGATTTGTTAGGAAATGCGCAATCCTTTGGACTAATAGACATTCAGAGAGCGGGATAACCATCGTCTCACTGGTAGTTGGTAGGCCACAGATAGATATGATTTTACCTGCTCCTTAGATATTGGAAATCCCAAATTACCCCCATTATAGGTTGTGAAGATTGAAATTTAGAGGGTTTTTAGTTTCTCTGATGGATCAGGGAATAGCAGGAATCAGGCATGTAACACATGTAGCCCATTGATAGGACCCACGTAACTTACATGTCTCCGCATTTCATTCATTCAGTCGTATTTTTTGAGCGCTTACTGTGTGCAGAGCACTGTACTAAGCACTTGGGAAGTACAAGTTGGCAACATATAGAGACAGTCCCTACCCAACAACGGGCTCACAGTCTCAAGAGGAAGCAGCATGGCCCAGTGGATAAAGGATGGTCCTGGGAGCCAGGGGACCTGTGTTCTAATCCTGGCTCCACCACTTACCTGCTGCATGAACTTGGGCAAGTCACTTCCCTTCTCTGTGCCTCAGCTTCCTCAACTGCAAAATGGGGATTTGATGTCTGTTCTCCTTCCTACTTAACTTGGAGCCCCATGTGGGACAGGGACTGTATCTGGCCTGTAACTACTCTGACATTCAGAACAGTGCTAGACACTTAGTAAGCACTTAACAAACAGTACAAAAAATAAAAAGAGGAGCTTGGAAGGGAGCAGTGCTACAAAGCTAACCCTTGACAATCGATCAGTCATATTTATTGAGCATTTAACTATGTTCAGGGCACTATACTAAGCGCTTGGGAGAGTACATCACAACAACATTACATAGACATTCCCTGCCCACAACAAGCTTACAGTCTAGAGGCGGAGATAGATGTTATGAGCCCGTTGTTGGGTAGGGATTGTCTCCATCAGTTGCCTAATTGTACTTTCAAGTGCTTAGTACAGTCCTCTGCATACAGGAAGTGCTCAATAAATACAATTGAGTGAATGAATGAATAAGGGCTGTGGGAGGCGTGGAGGAGGAGACAGACATTAATGGAAATAAATTATTGTTATGTAAGTAAATGCTGTGAGACTGGAGGACAGTGATGAATAAAGGGAGCAAGACAGGGCCATGCTGAAAGACTGGAAAAAGAGGAAATTAGGGCTTAGTCAGGGATGGCCTCTTGGAGGAGATATGTCTTCAATCAATTAATTGTATTTATTGAGCACAGACTACGTCCAAAGCACTGTACTAAGTGCTTGGGAGAGCACAATACAACAGAATTAGCAGTCATGTTCCCTGCCCACTTTAATAAGGCTTTGAAGTGAGCAAGGGGTAGTAATTGTCTGTTGGTTAGGAAAAGGGAGGGTGATCCAGGCTGCTGGAGGGCCTCTTCCCCCAAAGGGCATTCTTCAGGGGCCAAGAGGCTGTTCTTGGTTCATTCCTTCAATCATATTTATTGAGCCCTTACTGTGTGCAGAGCACTGTACTAAACACTTGGAAAGGACAAAACTTTGCCATCCAGATTCCAGAAGCCCCCAGGGCAGCGGTGACATCTGGGGGCTTCAGTCCCTCTAGCCCGGAACAAAGAACCAGGCTGTGGGCAGAGGCGAGAAGTGGGCAGTCTAGATGCAGCTCCTCGGGGGGCAGGGACCATGTCTACCTACTCTATTTCTTTGTTCTCACCCATGTGCTTAGTACAGTGCTCAGCACCCAGTAAGCGCTCAATAAATACAACTGGATGATTTCTGGCTGTCCAAGAGGAGGCTCAGTTGGGTGATTGGATGTGATTGTGTAAGTAACAATAATCATAACAATGATGGCACTTGTTAAGTGCTTACCATGTGCCAAACACTGTTCTAAATGCTGGGATAGATACAAGACCGTGAACCCATTGTTGGGTAGGGATCGTCTCTATTTGTTGTTGAATTGTACTTTCCGAACACTTAGTACAGTGCTTTTCTCACAGTAAGCACTCAATAAATACGATTGATTGAATGAATGAATACAAGTTAGGTTGAACACAGTCCCTGTCCCATGTAGGGCTCACACTCTTAATGCTCTTTTTACACATGAGGGAACTGAGGCCCAAAGAAGCCAAGTGACTTACCCAAGGTCACTCAGACAAATGGCAGAGCTGGGATTAGAACCCATGACCTTCTGACTCCCAGGACTGGGCTCTATCCACTAAGCTGCACTGCTTACCTTAAGTGCGAGAGAGATCGCATATGTGGGTGACTGTGAAATTTCTTC